>NC_079164.1:78178255-78258255 GCF_947568905.1 Ostrea edulis | reverse complement strand
ATTTTCGTCAGATACAAGTATCACTTAAGAATTCTGCAAAGTATACTCGTATGTAACATAAAAGTTTTGTATAAAAAGACAATTTAAAAGTGAAAAGAAGTGCCAGGAAATGTTCAGAATGCAGGATTTTGCTCCATTTACCACAGTGCTTCTGGGAGCCGCCTAGGCCCCAGCATATTGGGATTAACCTTTAAATCAGCTCTTTTTTTCATTTTCATTGCAAAATCAGATCTGAGTGTGGCGAATAAAAAATTGCCAGAACTTTGGAAACAAGTAGTAAATAACCTAAAACATTTTCATGTATATAAAATGTCTCAAGATCTCCCAAAGATGTTATATACACAAACAAATGGGTAGAAGTGGGAGCTGTGAAAAGTACCTAAAAGATCAAGTGCTAGACCCCCCCCCCCCCCTTTCACAAAGTCCTGAATCCGCCTATGTAATGATTAGTAGAGGTTAATGAGCATTTGTGTTACAGGTACAAGACATCTGAACCAATTCAATAAAATATTGTAATTACAGGTACTAGATCACTGCTCCGATATACCATCTTACACACCCATCAATATGTACGCCTTTGGTTCAAACAGTATGATTTCCGGAATATTCATAATGTGCACCAATACCACAGAGTTCACGGTACGGTCCGCGTAGTCATTTTATATAGATGCACAATAAAAAAAAATCTATGACGTCAATTTTTCGTGCCATAATATCGGTAGATGTATTCGTAAAATGGATATCAATTTCATGACTGCATGCAATTCCTAAGCCCATGGACAAAAATATTTTGGTTTTTTCCCCAGATTATTCATCAAAAGGATTGTGTGGATGGCCTCCACCTAGAAACCATCGACGTTCAGAATGGGTCTGGCATGTTTTACGTCATCCACTGGTGATCAACCGCGGAATGTTGTTCCAAGTTTTAATAAATTATTCTAAAACCGTATTCGTTATTTAGAATTACGCACCTTATAAACATTAGCTGATGTTGATATTAGTGACATCGTCAACCTTACTGACATAAATACAAGAGGAATATGAAAACACGATCAATATGTACCATTTTCTTTATTCTTTAGAATAATATAGCGGTTTTTTTTTCCCGCGGGTCTAAACTTCGGCGGATTTGTAGCTCATATACCTGTACACAAATAATTTAAGGGGAATACATTTTGGCTGAGGTGGGGTTCCAAAACAAACAAAATAAATTAAGCAATATAGTGTTAATTACTTATCTGTAAAATGTTTTACTGTCATCAGAAACAACTCGCATTCGAAAAAGCCTCTGTAGTTTACTCACCTTCTAAGCTGAAGAATGCTACATAAAACAACTGCTATACCGAGACATCTATCATGCAGCAATGGCTGTAGACACAATTTGGTGCAAAGTGCAGCATGATACCAAACCGCTAAATCAAGGCAAAATTATCACCACACGGAAAAAATGCGCTATGTGGTATGCACTAAATGTTTAAGTACAAGTATATATATATGTTCGTAAACTTTTTTCGAGTACCAAGATATTTGATTCCAAGCAAAGCGAGGGCAATAGAAAAGTTAAAAAAAAAATAACATACTTAGAACATGTTTCACACGAGTTATTAAACTCTGTGGTTTCTATTTAACTTATCATAACCTTTGTGTACTTTTTATCTTTTAATCAAAATCATCGGAATATATCTTGATTGGTACAATTTTAACTCGCTCGTAATAATAATTAGTACCCACAAGGGAATTTAAGTTTACCCATATTCAACGGCCAAGTGATGGTCTACGATTAGTTGCAAGAATGTAACCATCTCCGACTGGGGTGGGGGGGTGGGGTTGTTACAACTCCTTAGGATCTCCGTAATGGTGCAGATATGGGAGTGGTTCACTTGCAACATTTTCGATCATTTTAAACATCAGCTGGTTTTCTATATACTTTTAAACAAAAATGATATTAGGATGTGACCGGTCGCCAGGGGATGTTTACTCCTCCTAGGCATCTGATCCCACCTCTGGAGTGTCCATGGGTCCGTGTTTGCCCAACTATCTATTTTATATTGCTTGTGGGAGTTATGAGATTGATCCCTGTTGGTTATCTTCACCTTTCATGTTTCTTAGTCAATATATAAATTTACAACCTGCAAGTTACGATTTGTGAGACATTATTTTACCGCTTTTGACAGTTTCGATATATTCCAATTTCTCGACTCGTATTGTGCGCCATGTTTGATGTAGTAAAGCTGAACTTGCGGTTGTCAAGTTATTTGTATATGCCCAAATAAGGTAGTGCTTACATCAATGGACGAGTACGAAGGAGAAAGTTTAAAAACGAACAGAAGAGTGTAAATTTTTTCTGTCTCCTTATCATTTTGATTTCTTTGTCGTAATGGCTCGAGTCCAGTTTGAGCAACTCGATTTTCGCGCAGATTGTCAATGTTTTGGTTTTTCAGTAGCCTCGCGATAACAGGCATGGCGGAGCAGGCGAATAATTTTACATGTTCTACATGATAAATTAATGAAAAACACCTTTATTAGACATGCATAAGCGCAAAGTTGATACTCATTTTAGTGTAAACAATATTAGAGACAAATACACGGAGCTTGCTACAGGTTATTTCTTGACAGTTTCAATATAAACCACGACAGAAGACATTGATCAAAAATACCCTTAAACAGAGGTACAAGTTGATAACAAAT
Organism: Ostrea edulis; assembly: GCF_947568905.1. Taxonomy (NCBI): domain Eukaryota; kingdom Metazoa; phylum Mollusca; class Bivalvia; order Ostreida; family Ostreidae; genus Ostrea; species Ostrea edulis. The sequence continues at coordinate 78,255,567 of NC_079164.1, read as the reverse complement.
GAATAAGCAAAAGTGTGTTTTGGGGTGCTTGTCACGGCCATTTGATATAAATAGAATACATCGGGAAAATAAGAATAATGAACAAATGTATGCGCCGATGAGAAGTATTCGGCAGCATAAACATTCAACAATAGAAGTACCATCTTAATCCAGGGGGCCTGAAAAAAACCCCAGTACCCCCTCGAGACTGCAATCTATGCAAAATTATGCTCATCGTCAATCACCAAACACAGAAGACACACATGGGACCCTAAACCTCCAAGCACTGTTCTGGAACTCTTTCAACACCGCAGAAGCCAAGAGGTCCAAGTCATGATGCTGAAAAAAGAAATTAACAAACCGAAAGCGACAACCGGAACTATAACTACATTATTGATGTACAATATTTCTTAGTTTAAAAACAACAGGTGACTTGTGGGGAAAATGAACATTAACTACATTGTACTCTGAATTAATGGATCGCAAATAGCTTATTTTAAACTATAGATATACTAAAGTGTAGGTACTGGGGGGGGGGGGTGTAAAAAAAATAATTATGCGTCTGCTCCTGTCAAACTATGAAATGGAAAGGAATGATCTAGATAACATGCGCAAATTAAAGGAAGTCGAAGTTAGTATACTGAACCCCATCTAAATTAAATTACATAAGTAAGAGTTATGCATCTTTGAATATGACCTGCACAAAATAACCCGGTTTATCCTCATTGGATAAACCCCATTATTCATAAAAGTATTTTGCACCATTACGGAGATCCTGTAGAATTGTACACTACATAACCCTCTCCCGAAAACGACAAAATAAAAAAAAAATCGGAGAGGGCTACATTGTACAATTTTCAAACATAAATTCAAAATATCAAGTTTGGATTTTAAGTCAAAACTTACTATAAATAGTAACGTTTTTTTGGACATTAGTGAGGATTTGTTTTCAGGCATGATAGAAAAGACGTAAGAATTATTTGCAAACATGATCTTACCACACTGACTATGAAATCAATGTGGATCAAACCGATCTATCTATAGTCATCAAGACGCATCGACTCGTTCCCGAAGCGTTCGTCTGATAAAGACAAGCGTCTGGATGATCGAGACTAATATATCTATATATAGCACCAAAAGTGACCAACGACACGAACAACACGAAATTGACATTTTCGGGACGAGCTTTCCCTTCTTCAAAATATTTACATAGAAAAAGAGCTAAATAAATAAAATAAAACAAAAAAATTGCAGACTACACGAAGCAGTAAAACTAAACTACAAAACATAGAAACCAACAGAACATCTGCGTATTGAATTTATTGAGTGAAATGTGGGGCAATAAAACAACGGCTGTTCAGAACAAGCGACAAGACTGTATATACATGTATCCCCTTTCCGGGTCAATTAAAAAAAAATCAACAAGTCATTTCCCAAAATTTGAAATTAGCAGTTACATGTATATGTATTAATGAAATCAAAGAAATTCAATAAAATAAATCATAATAACACTACAAACACAAAGTGTACATCAATATTTGAAATGAATGGGATTTTGTTCTGTAACACGTTAATGTATTTCACACTTTTGTTTAACACCCATCCACCCAGCACGATTTAAGATCATGAACGAAAGAATCTCCACTCCACCCCATCCTATAGTGTAGGATTTTGAAAATCGGACAAAACACTTCAATTTGTGAAGTTTTTCCCTTGTGCTTTACTTGTCAAGATTAAGACAACCTCAAAATATCCGATAATATGTGCTGTCTCTCCTCTCGCTTCGAAGTAAACACAGCAATGTAGGTGAAGTTCAAACTCCACCTACTACACTCTGGTTGGACGACAGTCGGTCAAACAGTCGCTGAAACCGCGGTATCCACGCTTGAGCGTAGTTCACAATATTCTATAGTAGTATCGATTTTCGTGAACAAACCTAGAGTTTGTTTTAAAAAAGGTCGAAAAATAGCCAGATATTTTAAAAAAACAAAAAAAACACCAGAAAAACCCATAGGTAGATGACTAAAGTTTGTAGTCCTTGTTTACCTGTCGACCTGACGAAGGTCGGACTCTCGTCCACTGATAAGCTATCAATTCAAATTTCCAGACCACGTAGGAATCTACACAGGTAAGACCTTTTTGTACCAAATGACGACAAACTAAAATTGTACATTGTATTGTCAATTCATTAAAACTGAAGATTATATTACATAGGCAGTATTATATTTATTTGGGGTTTTTCTACCAATAACACGCATATATTTGAATATCTATAGGAATTTAATCAGGTTCTCAGATCAACAAAGCTACAACACGTACTTGAAACTCTGTTATCACGGACACCCCGATATGTAGGAAATAACATTGTACTTTTATAAATGCAAAAGCACAACTCATAACTATATTTAACACGTTTTATGAAAACAAAGTTAGATATGGTTAACTTATTTTTAGCAGCATGTTTATTTTGTGGACGCCTACTCTGTGATAATGGCTGGTCGTGTTGTAGAAATTTTATTTACAGAGTCAACGTGAGAAGTACAGAGTCCAACATCCTAACGAAAAATCGTTTACAGGTTAACAAATTAATACATTTTTAAAACGGGTGCTAATTATGCGTAATGCTTGGGTCAGTTCTTGTCTGGATGCGAGCAAATTAGAAGATAAGTACCATATGTGCATGTATTTTCTGTAGTACTTGATTTGATATATAGGTCATGGAGACGTATTACTCTTTCTTGTTTACATTGTAACATTTGATTCGAAATTGGGGTATGGGAAAGTTGAATTGTAAAGGACTATATTTCTGTTGAGTCAGTAGCGTAGCAAAATATCACTTTATTGGCTCACTAGTAAAGCAATCATCGATTTTTGTATCCTAAACGCAAACTTTCAAAACTACTAGAATTAGTTGTGGTTAACAAAGGCAACAGAAAATAGGATATATAGCAAGGTATAGGGCCTCATTTTTTACTTAAATTAAAATATAGACGTAAGACCGTGAAACCTAGTTTAGAAAAATACACAATTACGATCATGAATGTAATGCACTAGAGCAACATGGCTGTCATGGGATTTCAGTACAATCATGTATATATATATAGGGTTTCAGAAGAAAATTACAGTTCCTTTGTTGGCATTAGATACACACAATATTTCGATGACACTTGTGTTATATTATCGTTTAAGTCCGAATCTTTCCAGTTGTTCCATCGAAACAAACAGTGGAAAATCTGTTAACAGCAAACGTTACGTATGCACTGTTTACCAAGGACATCTCTTGAAAACAGATATTTCCATTTGTATAAATACTCAGAAAATTGTTTTAAAAATGATTTATAACTAACAAAGCGAAGATCTCCAGAATATGTGATTCAATTTCACAAAAAATATTTTGAATATATATTATTTTGCGGTGAATGAGTTAGCACTTACAAAATTTCCTCCGGTAATCTTATACTTTCATATATAAAGTTTTGTCTTTTTACTGTTATTTCTATCCATATGCGGAATCTTACAGAAGTGATAGTTTTATTTGTTTGTTTATTTGTTGTTTTTTCCATCAGTTTGTTATAGTTTTGCATATATTTCTACAAAAAGGCAACAAAAATCAAATAGGTTTGAGTATGACTAATAAATTCATTAACAGTCTTTTAGAATCCCCATGGGCACGAATTGTGCTCCTTTGTTAGCTGACCTGTTTTTTTTTAATATTCCTATGAAGCAGAATTTATTCAAAAATTTCTACGTGAGAAGAAAAAATCTCTTGCTGTGGCCTTCAATTTGACATTTAGATATATCGACGATGTATTATCTATTAACAATAGTAATTTTCGTTCATATGTCGATTCAATATATGCCAGTGAATTCGAAATAAAAGACACCACAGAGTCGTCCACTTCTACTTCATACTTAAATATTTTAAACTTTTTTCCTTTCAATATTTCAACTTTATGACAAGCGGGATGATTTCAACTTCTCCATCGTCAACTTCCCATATTTATGTAGCTATTTTCCAGTATCACCTGCATATGATATTTACATCTCTCAACTGATTCGATACGAAAGAGCTTGTTCTGCATATGGTCAATTTTTAAATCGAAGCAAACAAGTTGATGGTGTGACTGGTCGACAGGGAATGCTTACTCCTCCAAGGCACCTGATCCCACCTCTGGTATATCCAGGGGTCCGTGTTTGCCCAACTCTCTATTTTGTATTGCTTATAGGAGTTAAGAGATTGATCACTGTCCGTTATCTTCACCTTTCATTATGCTAGTAAATCAGCAACGATTATTGATATCGGTCACTATCCATTTTTGTGTGAGAAATCGTTATCTTGTAAATCATTTATCTAAATATATGTATATTTCAGATGTACTCTCTTTTCTCCTTCCTGATTATTCCTAGATATTTTGATGTCCAATGCCGCCTCGTAAAAAGTCAACCTGAAACACTCGTCCTCTGAGCTGCCCGTTTCACAGTATGTATACGTGTCACCGTTCGTCCTGCCTAGAATTCATATTTCTTTTCTATAAAAGCTGTTTTGTCAGTTTTTCTTTAAGATGTTTCATTGTATTTTGTAGCAATTATGAAGAAACAGCACTTCTTCGTAGGAATCACATTAATTTGTGTGCTTTTCGTCGTTATGAATTTTTACTCGAGAAAAAAATCAACAAATACTGCAAAAAACATTGTATTTAATCCAAACCAAGAAAAATTAGAAATGAAAGGCCACCGAGAAGTGGGAACACGGTATATATCAGAAGGTAACCCGTTCGATCTGCATTCACAAGAAGATATAGACAGCATTTTTCAATCGGGTCATTCTATCCAATCAAAAACAGCAGCAAGATCAACAACAACAACAACAACAGCAACAACAACAACAATCAAACAGACAACACGACAGACGACTACGAGAACAAAGAAACCAACAGCAATGAATTCATTACAGAATTTGAAAGTAACCAAATCAAAGGACGTCGCTTTATCTGTGTTAAATACAGACCAAATAAAGAAGTTAGAGAAAGCTCTTGCAAAAATAAAGGGAATGTCCCTATCAGTGCCAAAAGATAAATCATCAAAACAATTCACAACTGTAAAATCTTTGTTAGTGACGAAAGATAACAAAATAAAGAATTCAATGAGTGATGTGCGTATTTACAATTGGAATGGTTCCTGGAGCCTTTCTTCAATGTGTGATGGGGTGGGGATGAATGATTTCCGGGAAGCGACCCTCAAAACTATGTCTGGACCGACGCCAATCTTTGTGTATTCAGAAACAGAAGACAAATATGTGTCTCATGACATCATAAACACGGGGTGGTGGGAGCATCACCTCGCGGTTCCCATGGTCAACATGCTGCAATCAGACCCAACACTGACTTTCATGGATGTTGGTGCCAATATTGGCGCTTTTACCTTAGAAATGGCAAAAATGGGAAGAAAAACAATATCTGTAGAACCTCTTAAAGACAATGTTCAAAGACTTTGTTGCTCTGTTCATAAAGGGAAGCTAGGACATTTGGTAACAATAATTGCCAACGCCATATCAAACAAACATCAGCAAGTAACTCTGGGAAAGGACTTAAACAATGTCGGCGGAACTTTTGTAAATAATAATAATCCCGTGAAAATCTCTCAGATAGTTATGAATGGTGAGTACTCGACTCCCGTCAACACAATATTATTGGATGACATTCTTGGACTGCCCGAAAAACCAGAACGGGTTGTTATGAAGATGGATGTAGAGGGATACGAGCATTTTGTGTTAGAAGGTGCTACGTATTTCTTCCAACAAGTTTTTGTGAAAGCCATTTTCATGGAATGGACATATAGCAATAATCCTTCAATACGAGATTCGATAATCAAGTTTATGGTGAACAATAATTTTTTACCGTATTCTTTGTCGATGCACGAAAGTATATTAGAATCGAATTATAATGCATGGCCTGGGACTGTTGTATGGATAAATAAAACTAAAAAATAATTGTGTAGAAAACCTGTTTCAATATGGGAAACAATGTTGATCTGGTGATGAAAGTTCTCGATTTCATATCAATTTCAGGGATATAGAGAACAGTAAAAGTAGTTTTTATTCACTTACTCACGACATTAATAAGACGTGTACCGAGTTACAATGAAATATTCGTTGTTTTAAGTTAACATTCGGAAATACTGCAGCTAAATTCTGTTGTTGATGACGACATGCACACCATGTAAATTTAGAATACACAAGTAGTATTTATAAAATTAACGACAGGCCTCATGTTACATATCTTTGTTTAACTTTCCACCTCGCAGTAGTTTACAACAATACAATTTTGAATATGTGTATGTTTTTATACGTCCGTCTTTAGACGGGACGTATTATGGTACAGTGATGTCTGTACATCCGTTCGGGGTTTTCTGTTTCTAATTTTATTTCTCTGTCACATATCCAGCTGAAACTTGCTATGTAGCTTCTTTGTGGATCACTTTAGATCTTGTAGCAATTTTGATCTATTTCAACTTCTTTTGAAGACGTTTTGCCCCTTTATTTGAAATTATTGTTAAATGGAGGGTACATAATTTGTCCGACTAATTCCTCCTACAATTTTCAAGTGAGGACCATCTTGTTTTACAGAGTGAGTGTTTGTATGGATATTGAAGATGTGCACGTGGCAAGGATTTTGATTTTCTTAAATTTTTGAGAAAATTACAGGTTGTTGAACTTAGTCCGTTTTGAGAAAATATTGCAATGAGAGTGCATGATTTGTTCATTGAACTCCTCCAACAGTTTTCAAGTGAGAACGTTCTTGTTTTACAGTGTTGATATGGGTATTGAAAATGTGCATGTGGCAAGGATTTTGATTTCCTTCAACTTTTGAGAAAATTACAGGTTGTTGAACTTAGTCAGTCTTGAGGAAATATTGCATAGAGAGTATGTCATTTGTCTTTTATTTTTCCTTCTACAGTTTTCAAGTGAGGACCTTCTTATTTTACAGAGCATTTGTGTGGGTATGGAAGATGTGCATGTGACAAGGATTTTGATTTTCATCAATCTTTAAGAAATGTCAAGTTGTTTTATTTTTTTAGGAAATATGAATTATGTTGTCCAAACGCTACTCATCCTTCTATATACTGAACTTTTACAAACACAGAGGTCCTGTGGGGACCCGGGTTAAAATAGGTCCTCAGTACCCCTTGCTTGTCGTAAGAGGCAACTAAATTGGGGCGGTCTTTCTTATGAGACCGCAAAAACCGTGGTCCAATGTCACATCAGGTGTGGCACGATAAATATCCCTCCCTGCTCAATTGCCATAAGCGCCGAGCATAGGCCTAAATTTTGCAGCCCTTCACCGGCAATGGCGATGTCCCCATATGAGTGAAATATTCTCGAGAGGGATGTTAAACAATATTCAATCAATTAATCAAACCCAGAAATATTAAAGTCTTCAAAAACACAATAGTATCTTAAATTCGCATCTGGTTACAGAATCTTTTCACTAGATATAAATGCTATTGGTATGATATTGTTAATGCAATTTTAATTTCTCAGCAGAATTGAAAGTTAATGTTGTATCCAATATGTGTGATTTCAAAGAAACTTTTAGATAAAACCACCGAACGTTATGTGACAAGAAATAAAATATACAGTATTCGTGATTTTCATCCATTGTAATCAAAACATTTGACGTCACAATGCAAGGGACAGATGCTAACACCAGCGCGGAATGAAAAGATCTATCGCGGCACAGTCGGGGACATTTTTCAGCGTGGATTAGCACCTGCCCATTGCATTGCGACGTCAAATGTTTTGACTGTAATGGATAAAAATCACGAATGTTGTTTTTTCATTTCTTGCCACTTAATGTTCGGTGGTTTTATACAATTACTGGTAGATGTGCCCAAATGTTAGAGCGCTCACATCGCAACCAGAGGGTTTCCGGTTCAATTATCGATTTCAGTGAAGGGGAGTTGTGAAGATAACAAACAATGATTAATCTCAAAACCCCATTAAGAATACAAAATTAAGAGAAAGGCAAACACGGACCAGAGGTGGGATCATGTGCCTAGGAGGAGTAAGCACATTCCCTGTCGACCGGTCACACCCGTCATGAGCCCTATACCTTTATTAGGTAAGCAGAGTAAAACAGAGTCAAAATCTGTGTGTAAAGAACGGCCTAACAATTGATATGAAACATGTTAGATGACATTTGACACAAGGACAGCTTGTATTTGCAAATTAGATCATTAGCAACCATAGAATTTGCCGACTTTATACGAGACTGTTAAAATCCCATGCCTTCAACATTATTTGTCAGCAGCCGGCCTCGATTTCAAAACTGATAATACCCATACACATGTAGGTAGTGACCGTTCCTTCTCCTAGCACCCGACCCTAGAAGTAAAAGTCATGTATCTCTCAAATCGGAGGTTAAAGAACCGGGTCCTGGACGCCATGCATAGGTCAAAATTTAAAGCACTTCACTCAAAGTTGGTGACCTCTCTATACATGTATGAGTGAAATATTTCAAATGGGACGTAAATCGAAACAATTACCAACTTCCGTTTGCGTGGTTAATAAAAGGAATTTTCATGTCAATCCAAGAAACATGATACAGACCGAGGTGCAGTCGAGGTCAATATATCATGTTTCTTGGATTGATAATTCACAATATTAACCCAAACAAAAGCATTACATATTTTCTTACAGGGCGATATATGCATTCAAAATTTTCCGACATTATAACCATCCTAATTAAGCCACAACAATCTAGATTTTTCTTTGGGTTGCGTTATGTCACAATTCTAAATTATAATTAGTACGTTGATATTACAATGAGCAATAAGGTCGATATAACACTGTAAGTCATAACAATTGCGATCTATAACGCAGTCATGACGATTTCATGCGAGATAGGTTTAGTAAAGCAGTATTTGAACATGCAATTATAGGGGGTTTATCGGATTACAGTCAATGTAATTTTAGCTGTTCCTCCAATCGTTTGATAAAACATTATGTATGTGCAGTATTTTGTAAAAATCATTTACAAAAACAAAGATTCATTTATTCCTTTTTCCAAGTATCCATGTTATTGAAAACGTATGCTTTTTAGAAATTTATTCTTGTTTTCATTCAAAATAGACATTGATTCTATTAAATAAGTGAAAGAAACGTTTCACATGCAGTTACATGTATATGATTTAATTTGAAAATCCTAAGGCCATTTCCACTAGAGATTCTTCTGAAGGAATTGTATCAAATCGTCCATGGCCCGGATTCCAACATTAAATGGAATGGGTCCTTTGAAGAAAAAGATCATTCCGTGAAATCCCTCCTGGTAATGAGCTAAGTGAACCTTAACACCGATCTTTTTCAACCTCTGATAATATATCAAACCGTCTTCGCGTAAAACGTCATATCCGGCAGTAAGAACATATGTTAAAGGTAAGTCTTTCATATCTGAATCATCCGCCATAAGTGGCGAAAAGTACGGATCAAGAAGAGTTTTTTCGATTTGTTTGGAAAGTTTCTCGTCCCCAAAGTCTGTCGGTTTCTTCATATCACGAAGAGATTCGGTTCTTATATGTTCTTTCATGTACCACTTTGGTGAAATATAATCGGCGTATTTGGATTTCTTCAAAGCTGGTGATGTGTGCTTATTGGCCATGATCGTGTCGATATGATCATAACTGATGTTGGCATAGTTCAACCAGTAGGTCAACATCGATATATCTGTTAGCATGCCAGGAATGAAATCCTTGTTTTCAATATAAGAAGGTGTTTGCATGTCGAACAACTGAAGGCACGGGTAAATAGGGATTTGAATTTTGATCTTCTTCTTTAAGCGGAGGGATACAGCGGCTGTTAAGTGACCACCAGCGCTGTCGCCAGAAATTGCTACACGGGAACTATCGATACCAAGGTCTTTACCGTTATTAATCACGTGTTCGGTGACGTCAAGGCAATCTTGGAAAGGGATTGGATGCGCATATTCCGGAGACTGACGATACCTAAAATGATTGATATTTAGATATAAGATAATTATTTTGCATATAATTGTGTTTTACTTTATTGGTCATCGATTTATTTAACAATTATTTTTTGTCGCAATGATCAAATTCATTTCATACCCAACAGAAACGACGACCATCCCAACTCCTTTAGCAAGTTGTCTGGTGGCCTGGTCATAAACATCTAGAAAAAAAACCAAGAATGAGTATTTAGATTTTTTTTCAACAAATTTCAAGTACATATACTTTTATTTTTTGTAGGTTCCTGACCATGGTTGGTATCGTGTATTTCTAGTCCGTTATACTGGTATTTATCAGCAGATATAGCGTCATATTCCATTTATTAGACTGACCTATCGACAGCCATGACCACCCTCCACCATGGTAGTACACCAAGGCTGGACGATCGGAGTGTTTTCCCTTGGTAGGTTCATATACTCTCACGTCCACTCCAGCCATCTTCCTGTCATATATCTGTATATAGAGGTTTCAGTGATTTAGCCAATAACTACTGATTTTTTTCTCTGTATCAGAGAATCCTTATTGTCAAAATATTGTTCAATTCAATGTTGTGACTATACAATATCAAAAAATGCATTGTTGCTGTTTTAAACTACATGTACATGTTTTTAGAAATTCATGAACTCGCCTACCTTTAGTTCCGGATCGTCCTACCTTTAGTTCCGGATCGTCACCAAGTCCACGGGGACTTCCGGTTATCAAAGTCGTTAGCATGATCTCCACCATCTTTCTAGTCCACCACGTAACTCCTCCATGAACACCAAAATTATTTAGGGTTAAAATCTGTTTAGATTGAATTCACATATCAATGCTGCAGTTCATCTCTATTACATAACATGATAAGGTACTGAAGTCTATAAATTGTTTTGCTTATAGACATCCCTATAACTCGTTACCAGTTTTATGTTTCCTAATTTGTCTGTGCAGTGGTCAATGAGATTATCATTAGATAATGTTACATAAAATGTCTATTCTTTGATTCTTTTTAAGGAGGAATAACACCACGTCATAATGGCTGATATATTCCTTTAAATCCAATTGCCAAGCTCGATATCCCATTAGGTTAACGTGTCGACTGCTGTTCTGTAGCTCGTGCGTTACTTAACGTGTCGACTGCTGTTCTGTAGCTCGTGCGTTAGTTAACGTGTCGACTGCTGTTCTGTAGCTCGTGCGGTCGAGTTTAGCAAGGGTTTTAATGTTTTCTTTTCAGATTAATTTCTACTAAAACTGCATTTTTTAACTAAATAAGATAAATTCAAAAGTTTTCTATTTTAGAATATTATTGTACACATCCTCCACTTTTGTCCATATCAGATGTTTCTGTTGTCTTATTCCTCCTTAAAGGGAAAGGCAACCCTAACCACATTGTTGCTTTTATGAATAAAGTATTACTTACTGATATCGTAAATGACAGTCTTTAACAACAAAAATCCTTGCTTAACGAATAAATCGATATTAATCTGTCATATATTTTAAATTACCCGCAGCCAAGAGAGCGACCATTGAGGTATAATTTATGACGTTTCACCGTCGGTTCCGGTTTATTTCATCAGACGCACTGTAAACATGACAAGTCACGAACAGTTAAGCTTAGATCCGGAGCTGTACAGATTTGAGCTCGTTCGTTCGCAAGAAGAAATTTAAAAAAGAAGACGTTCCGTCGAGTCGCAGACCAAGCAGACGGTACATGTAAACGTTTCTTCATACAAATGTCCCGAACCTCAACTTGTATTTACGTGTGCAAATGATGGATCCACAGTTTACAGTCTTTTCTTTTCAGATGACTTGGTTGGGTGAGGAATTTGAAGAATCCCCCCCCCCCACAACTCCCCTTCGCATTAGTATAATTTACTGCTTGACAGGAAGGCATCAACCTATTTATTCGTAAAATCTACCACGTGCACATCTTTCATAATCATGAAGCTCATCAAAACCGGAACAGACGGTGTGACGTCAAAATTAATGACTTTGTGGTCTTGAATACATAAGAGTTCCACATCATGGCAGCCTCTATAGATAGCAGGAATTTCAATTTTACCGTTTTCAAATTAGTACTGAAGCTTTTCTAGGCCGTATATCAATAGAATAGTATGACAAATATTTATCGTATTATTAATCATTAAAATAAATTTTGGGTTGCCTTCCCCTTTAAAAGTTTTACTACAAAAAGATTGATCTAAGGAAAAGAGATTAAAACAAAAATTGTGGAAAAACTTCATAGAATTGAGACAGTAGTCACTCTCATTACAGCAGCAAAGTTACCCTCATTCACATCAAACTTGACATGCTTTTTTCCCGTTCGTAGATAGAAACTATTTAAGTACAACTTGCCACTTTTCCCATCGTCCGAAGTGAGGTGTCTAATATTCGAGCATTCCAGACTTCCGGAACACCCTCGGGAACACCAGTTTCCATGTAATTGAATATGGCGAATGCTAGGACAAGGGTCACCACAGCAGTTAGCGATGACGTCATTATATTTCTTATCACTGATGTGTGCTACATAAAAACGGTTTCTGATGACAAGATGTATCCTTTGATAAAGAGTCATATCTAAACCTAAAACATTGATTGACCCAACCCACCTACTCCCAATATACATATTCAATGATGTTTCAAAGACTTAATCTCTAAATCAACGTATTTTCCAGAATTAGTCCGAATGATAATTAGCACTTATTATCGTCGTTGATGCATAGATAGTGAATAAGGTTCTATCTTTAACATTAAGTAATTTTTTGTCATTAAAGTCGGCGCTGATACCCCCAGAATTAGGTTAAAGGTTACCTTCATTTGGTGGATAATTTTTCCAACGTCCGTTCCTTCCTTCCGTTTGTGGCCTTTGTGTAGATGGACCATTTTGATGAGTTAGTTGACGCTGGCAGTGACTTGAGGTAGATTTACTTTGTAATACCGGACGGTTAGTTCACAAAATGAAAACTACATTTGCTGCTTATCTCATAATCCTTCTGTAGTATTGTTGATAAGAAACAGCAGTTCAAGCTATCTGTGTAACGAGGGTTTCTGAAGGTCATTCAATAAAACAGCTGATGTTTACCAATGTACTATCGTAGTACTGAACAACTCGCGAAAATGTTCTATACATGTAATCGGAGTTCTGCAGCGGGCCGCACGTGATCTGCTGCTAGCAGGCAACCACGCTCACATAAGCGGCCTACCTCTTGAACTTAAAAGTCCCTTGTGTAGCTGCACCGACCATGATTTGAACAGTTCGCATCTATATCTCTGTTGTGATTCCATTTTGGTCTTTCTGTGTTTTTTTCAAATATTTTGATTATCAGATATTTCAACAAGGAGTCGACTATCGCTGGGCTACATTGATCATAGACTAAACAGTTGATGTTCCACTGCTTGGCTGGGAAAAAAATCCCTTTACAAACTAATACAGTAAATGCGGGGGTGGGTGCAGGAATTTTTGAAAGGGCGTCAAGGGGGGGGGGGTGTCATCCTCAAAATGCGTTATTTTTTCCTTTTACAGCAAAATGTTATGACGAAAGGGGGGTTCCTACCCCGGACCCCCACCCCCTCTGGATCCGCCACTGAAATGATTTGTATATCTGATGTCCCTTCGAGAATATTACACTCGTATTAGGACGTCACCAACTATATCTCAAATTTAGACCCATGTTTGACGCTCAGGGTCCCATTGCCTTTCACGATTTCTCGAGTGCTGCACGAGTAGTCGAACGAGAAAAAAGAATAAAATGGAAATCCCATGCAACATTAAAAATGAGAGTCATTGGTCTATCGGATTACATTTCAAAGTCCCGAGTCATGACAGGTGTTTCCACGGTAAAAACCCTCGTTGCCTTGAGCAACATGCTTAGGTCAAAATTGTATGACTACACCTACAGCTGATGACGTATCTATATGGGTGGGGTAGAATGGTCGGGGTGTAAAACAACACACAAAACACCCATACATTTACATTTGCTATACCAACTTAACATGAGAATCGCAGGGGCTAAGCTCGTTTTGGGTCCGAACCCTGTGATACCATGTATATAGTGATTGCATCTTGTTTAATGTTCCTCTCGAGAATTGTTCACTCATAATGGGTCTCTCGTCTTTCAAATCACACAATGCATATCACTTACAATTAATGTGACGAGTATCTAGAACTGATGATATTGTGTATGGTAGACTGGGCCCACTTCTAGCGAAATGGGTCTCTTGTTGTAAAGTCTTTCAAGTCACACAATGTATGACATTTACAATTGTTGAATTAGTGTTACAAGCATATAGAATTCAATGTGGTAGACTAGCCCCACTGCTAGAGAATTCTATGCTGTACAATTGGTTCAAACTTCACATATACTAGATAAAATGCATGTATTTTCCATGTTAACTTTTTTTTTGATGTAGGATTAATGATTGATCGACCACCTTCCTTGCTCTATTAAAATGTCAGATAATCCAGTCAGAGATGAGCGGGTCACAGAAGCTTCAAGTTATGAGGAGGTTCATAAATGTGGATCAGAGCTGGGAATCAGTGAAAAGTCCGAGTCTGAAGAAATCAGCGAGGAACTGAAGTCTGTGGACAATGCTGAATCAGAGACCAGTGAAGATAATTGTGTAGAGGAAAATGATGATGATAAGAAATCAGAGGAATCTGACGAGGACACCCCTGAATCCTGTTGTCAGTGCTGTCTCAACATTTTCAATTGTCAAGACTAAATTGAAATAAGCCAATGCATCCATAGGTAACAATACATAATGTTCCAAACCTCATTCTGTCGTAACACTTTACATAAACTTTCCATTTCTAAGGAGTGTTTGGAAAGTGAATAAACTCATTCTGATAGCGAGAAACTTGATCATGAGCAAACACAATGAAATGAGTTAAAACAGCGATGATAAGAATTTAGAGGAGACCAGCGAGAATGAAGACGAATAAGATGTGTCTGGGTGATTACATTGAGATAAAACAGATATGTTGCCAAGGAAACAAAGGACTTTTTCCAATAAGTCCATTTGCTTTCTTATAATTTCTATCATTTTGAAGCTGAAATAGACACTAAAATTACAATCGTGTATCCCCCAAAGTATTTATCTTCTAGAATACTACAGTTCTAGGTTGATTATATCTTAAATTGTGTATACATTTAGATATATCTGTATAGCTATCATTATGTCTCCCCTTCCCAGATGGGGGACATATTGTTTAATGTGAATTTTTCTTCTTCCGTTTCTCATACAATGTTTGTCCGGGCCATAACTTTTTTGTCTTTTGACAGAGGCCTTTGATATTTGGTACATGTATGTGGGTATACCATGATAAGACAGTGTGTCATGTGTCATTTTGATGACCTTTGACCTTCACCTTTTATTTAAAGATCAAATACTGAAGTTTTTGGGCATGTTTGTTGTCCGGGCCATAACGTTTTGGTCTTCTGACATAGGCCTTTGGTATATGGGTATACTATGATAAGACAGTGTGTCATGTGCCATTTCTGCTGACCTTTGACCCTTTTATGTCACGGTCAAATAATAGAATTTTTTGGGCATTTTTGTTGTTCAGACCATAACCTTTTTGTCTTTTAACATACGCCTTTTATATTTGGTATGTGGGTATACCATGATAAGACAGTGTGTCACGTGCCATTTGTGATTACCTTGACCTTTAATGTAAAGTTCAAATAATAGAATTTTTGGGCTAGGCCTTTGATATTTGGTATATGGGTATACCATGATAAGACAGGGTGTTGCATGTCATTTTTGCTAACCTTTGACCTTCACCTTTTATGTAAAGGTCAAATAGAATTTTTCGGCCAGGCCTTTGAAATTTGGTATGTGGGTATACCATGATAAGACAGTGTGTCATGTGTCATTTTTGCTGACCTTTGACCTTGAACTTTTATGTATAGGTCAAATAACAGAATTTTTAGAGCAATTGTCTAGTCCGGACCATAACTTTTTGTCTTTTGACATAGGATATTTGGTATGTTGGCAAATTTAATTTACTATCATATGTTCACAACACTGTTCCTTGTTTGAAGCTCATTTACATATAGGCGAATGTTATGCACCGTAAGTCTTAATTTTCCACTTTAAAGATGATCCCTAAAAATGTTTTTAAAAAACGATGACAAATGGAATGGAAGACGTCAGTTTTAGTGCGCCAAAGCACTTCTTTCTAGTTAACATTGCATTGTGTAAAGAATGTTACTCCAGAATATGATACGTAAAAATCAGTCTTATTTGAATTTATTGTATCACTGTTGGCAGAGACATAACGTGTCTCTGTTGTTGGACCAGGAGTATATTATCACGAGGAGACTTTAACGAATACTATAACTGTTAGATGTGGCTGTTAATTTGTAAAGACATTTTGACCGGAAAGTATCATAAATGTAACAATACTTTTCCGTTAAGAATACTTTATAATGATGATCTTAAAATCTTTCAGTTAAAGATATCATTTTACACTCTTTACATAGTTATACTTAACAACATGTCAACAATGATTAGACTTGGGGTAAATAAATATATATAGTCAATGAGGATTGACTGATCGATTGTATGAAAGGTGAATATAACGAACAGTGATCAATCTCATAACTCCTATAAGCAATAAAAAATAGATAGTTGGACACACCATAGGTGGGATCAGGTGTCTAGGAGGAGTAGCCATCCCCTGTCGACCGGTAACTGTATAATATTTAACGTTCCTCTCACTCACATTGAGAGGTCACCATTACTGGTGAAGGGCTGCCAAATATAGGCTTATGCTCGACGCTTAGGGCCTTTGTGGAACCTCAGACAGTGTTATATAGTCTAGATGTTAAATGATATATGAGGAACCTCAGATAGCGTTATATAGTCCAGATGTTGAATGATCTGTGAGGGACCTCAGACAGTGTTATATAGTCCAGATGTAGGATGATCTGTGAAGAACCTCAGACAGCGTTATATTGTCCAGATGTTGAATGATATTTGAGGAACCTGTGTTATATAGTCCAGATGTTGAATGATCTGTGAGGAACTTCAGACAGTGTTATATTGTCCAGATGTAGGATGATCTGTGAAGAACCTCAGACAGCGTTATATTGTCCAGATGTTGAATGATCTGTGAGGAATCTCAGTGTTATATAGATAGTGATGTATCCTGATACAACTATTCTTGAGTAAAGGTGATGCATTTTAAGGGACTTATAATATAAATTCATCTTCTTTTGATAACAGAATTAGTTAATACATGTATATAGCATTTAAAACAATACAAACTGTAACTGACGGTAAATAAAGTGAAAAATACAAGAACAAACTGAAAAACATATGTGTGATTGAAAATTTATAATCTCCTGAATCAGAATTGATCCGAGGCAACAAACCCGTCAAATCAGCAGAGAATTTCGATTCATGAATTATTGCCTTATTGACAGTAATTTCTGTTCATAATTTCTGATGCACACCCTCAAGGTCACCAGTTCGGAAAAATAAGGAAGAGTGACATTGCGAAAGTGTCAGATTTGTAAACAATTCAATATGCCAATTTTATAGCATATTCATTATCAAAATTTTATTTGAGTGGAACATTTGCGTGATGTTTTACTTTCTTACACTTCTAACATTCGAAGATGGAGTCATCCGATTGCACTTCAGTATAGTTGCTACGTTTCACGTGAATTGTTCAAATAATAAATGTAGTTTAAACCAAAGTCATTCATGACACGATGTAATATTTTCAAGCAAACGGAATGTGTAGTTCCTTACTTCGGTTAGGGCTGAAATGATTCACCGAAATATCGATACTGTTCAATATAAACGCTCGATTCAATGTTCGATTCATTGCCTTGATTTTCGGTTCGATGTGTTTATTACAAACAGGTTCAGTAAAACACATCAGGCCTGACCTGTTCTTATCTAGAATAACTGCAAGACGGACAAAATAGAGTCCAATAATGTTCAGATTGTTGTTTGCCTTGAGTCTGACGAAAATAATAATGAACTTTATTGGTTTAAACTACAGACATCCAATAGACGTCTTACCGTTTGGGAATTTGGAAAAATTTTGCATTTAAATTTATGATTGTGAATCTTGGTATACAATCAAATTTTTGTTTGTATTGGTTTCTTCCGTAAATTGTATCGTATTGAATCGCGGCATAAGTATTGCAATATGTATCGTATCATGAAGGGGGCTAACTTCCGTGTCCATCTATGTATGACCACGGTGTTAACAACCCGATTATGTTCATACTGTTACATCATCGTTCCCGCGTCCGAGTGTATGACGATGGTGGCAATCGTTTATACGGTTTATACGGTACGCTCATTATAGGTATGCTCTCAAGTAACATTCTGTTGTTTATTTTACTAAATTTTTCATCAGATCTTAAGGATTGTATTAGTTATACCGATAGGTGTTAATTGATGCATACTTGGAATGTTGAAAAATACCGTCAGTTACAGCTTGAATTGCGATAAATACCATTATCCGTGAACAAATTATAATAAATTAGACCATCTTGATTTTAGCTGACCTGAACTGAATGTTCTAGTGTTGATTTTAGCTGACCTAAACTGAATGCTTTAGTGTCGATTTTAGCTGACCTGAGCTGAATGCTATAATGTGATTTTAGCTGACCTAAGCTGAATGCTTTAGTGTTTATTTTAGCTAACCTGAGCTGAATGCTTTAGTGTTTAATTTAGCTAACCTGAGCTGAATGCTCTAGTGTTGATTTACCTTACCGTAGCAGTGAATGTTCTATTGTTGATTTTAGCTGACCTGAGCTGAATGCTCTAGTGTTGTATTTAGCTGACCTGAGCTGAATGCTCTAGTGTTGTATTTAGCTGACCTGAGCTGAATGCTCAAGTGTTGAGTTTTGCTGACCTGAGCTGAATGCTCAAGTGTTGATTTTAGCTGACCTGAGCTGAATGCTCTAGTGTTGAATTTTGCTGACCTGAGCTGAATGCTCAAGTGTTGATTTTAGCTGACCTGAGCTGAATGCTCAAGTGTTGAGTTTTGCTGACCTGAGCTGAATGCTCAAGTGTTGATTTTAGCTGACCTGAGCTGAATGCTCTAGTGTTGAATTTTGCTGACCTGAGCTGAATGCTCAAGTGTTGATTTTAGCTGACCTGAGCTGAATGCTCTATTGTTGAATTTTGCTGACCTGAGCTGAATGCTCAAGTGTTGATTTTAGCTGACCTAAGCTGAATGCTCAAGTGTTGTATTTAGCTGACCTGAGCTGAATGCTCTAGTGTTGATTTTAGCTGACTTAAGCTGAATGAATTCTCTGGTGTCGAGTTTAGCTGACCTGAGCTGAATGCTTTAGTGTTGATTTTAGCTAACCTGAGCTGAATGCTCTAATGTTGCTTTAGCTGATCTGAGCCTAATGCTCTTTGAGCAGTAAGTGACACTTTATTCATAAAGCATCAATGTGGTTAGGGTTGTCTTTCCCTTTCACGTCAAACCTGAGAAGGCAATATTAGCACTGTTTTATGCGTGTAAGTTTGTTTGCAAACAAGACAGATTGGATTTTTTTTAAAAAAGAGGTTCGCATCTGCGTTTTGTAATCCAATCACTGTCTGTCATTCTTTAGAAGCATATTTTTATTTCTATATATTGAAAGGGAATTATGAAATTAAAAAGAAAAGACTGGGGTTATCATGCTGGTTATTGTATGTTAAACTTGACCTTTTTGTATTTAAAATTTACATACAATTTATTCGCCTAAGTTCGATTCGTCTCTTGGTGTCAACACAACATAACCAACACAAATCAACCATTACATCAAATAAGTACCAACTCAAGTCTTCTAACATAAAAAAGTTCAATGCTAGTAAATCGGAAATATAAGTAATGACTCTATTGCAGTTAATATACAAGAAAATTCTTCTTATAATATTTGAGAATTTAAAAAAAGAACACTATTAGGAGTATTATCAGTTTCTAAAAATCCATGTAAGTTACAAAGTCTTGGATTAAAGGTCAGTCTGATATTAAGATTTTAATAAAGATATTAATACTACGGTATTCTATGATTAAAATGAAACCAAAACTTTATCAAAATGCATACAAAAAAACTACGGTTGTAGAAATATAAATGAAAATATTTTCAAACAGACTGTCTTTTTACCATCGTCGGAAACTCTCGGTCGGTCGCACTCCGTTTACCAGGTAAGAGTGCGACCGACCGTGGGTTCCGGAACAAGCAGAATGCTAACCACGTGACTTACTAACATACCACGTGCTATTTTCCCTGCAACCATAGCTAACTACCTTTTAGTATTTTACACATTATCTAGCATAGAGAATTTAGTTTAATTGGTCCGTAACCCTACATGTACATCCACATCCGGTGAACTCGATGTCAAAACTTACCGACGCCATTGTTTCGACCACGAGTGTAGAAAGCGCGCGCACATTATACATGCAAGGCTAAATGAAGATGTCATTTCGACCTCCATGTATTCCTTTCATTTGTGGTGAAATTAAATAGTTCACGTTGCACAAGTCAGTATACGTATGACCAGTGTTTAAATCAAAACAAGCTACTGACAAACAAGCTGATGTTCAAACCGTGTCAACAATCTCGTTTGAAGTCAACATTTCGCAAATTCTATGGTCGTTATAACGAACTAACTTACCAATACAACCTGTCATTGGGTCAAATACTGTCTGACTTGTTCGGTCGTTCTTTACACACTAATTGTGACTACGGGTTACTCCGTAAACCTTATCAAGATATAGGGATCATGGCGGGTGTGACCGCTCGAGCGGCGACGCTTGCTCCCTCTAGGTACCAACTTTTAATTTTGTATTCCTTATAGGAGTTATGAGATTGATCACTGTTCATTATCTTACCTTTTCACATCGCTATTATATATCCTTTAACAATTCTAATTTGGAAAGAAGAAAAAAAAACCCATTCTAATCATTAGTATGTATGTACCTTTAAAATGGAACTTTAACAAATGCCCCCGTTTCGTAGGATTTCCCATGCCACAAAAGTAAATAATGAAGGATTATTTTTCATATTTTACCAACAGTTTAGTTCCTTAATTCAGTAGCATTGAGGACATTATCGAAATCCTCATTTGAATGCAAAAACTCAATTACGTGTAAGACAGAGAAATCTTACATGGCTGTTTTACACCCAAAACGGTAACACTGGTATTGATGTGAGAAAATTCGACAAGCCTTGGAGGGATTTTGTGGTCTATAAACGGTCTTGTTCATTTTGTGAAGACCCAACGACCAACTCAAAAAAGAATATTTGAATTAAAAAAGACACTTTTTGTAGTCTTTTATTTATTCACTATATGTTATCGTGGAATCGCCACCAAGCGGTATGGCAGTGCCGTCAATGTAAGGGCCTGTATCCCGTCAAGTGAAGGTGGGTTGTCTTTATCATCCATCGAAAACCGGAACCTCTGCAGCAAATTGGTGAAAAACAAGAACAACTCCATTCTTGCAAGTGGTTCTCCAATACAAAAACGTGGACCTACTCAATCAAAATAAGCTTATATATAGTACTAATGCTGGAGTGTTTTTTTATTTTGCAAAAAAAATGAATCATTTCTATATTCAATTTGATATAAAAGTTATTTAAATGTAACATATGTTCATGTAACTATCAAGTATTCATATTACAAATCAATATGTAAAATGCAAATTAGTTTGGTACAAGGAAAATAATATCTTTCTCTTTTTGTTTCTATGCATATGAGTACACGTGTAGTGTCATCCGCTCAAGCAAAAGGCGGGAGGGGGTGGGGGTCGTGTCCCTTCCGTCTGTCCGAGACCTCTTGGTCTCCAGATAATATATCAAATGCCTTTAGATGTTAAGCAATAGTTTCACGTTAAGCAATGCGGGATTATCTATGAATTAAAGATGACCACCATTTATACAAATAAATAAAAGTCAAGTTCAACGGGAAGTCAGTGGATTCTACTAAATTATATAAAATCATGTTCACGAAATTTGATGAATGTTATACACAGAATAATGATACCCAAGCCTAGTAAATCTTGTCGAGCATGTATTTCCTATTCTAAACCCGAGGTTAGTTGTTAACCTCTGCAGGTGACGCAAATACATGTACCATTCGCAAATGGGAAAATTCAAAAAGAATTTATGTGTAACGGCTAGATACCTGTGGAAAAGGGGACAAAAGCGTCCCTTCGTTTAAGGGATCCAGCGTCGTTTAAAAACCGTTCAGGTTTGAACATGTGAGGCTCTTCCCAATACTTTTGGTCGATGTGGGCGGAGTATAGATTGGCAATGATGATAGCATCTTTTGGAATATCAAATCCAAGCAACTGGGTATCTTGTTTTGCAATGTGTGGAAGGGAGAAGGTTACTGAAACAGGAAATCAAGAGTTTTTCCATCATATTATTTCTGGAATGGAATTATAAAATACACAATCCCCAGATTGTTAATTATAATGTATATTTCACATGTATTTCAAACATATATACTGCAGATTACAATTAATCAAATTCACCACTTGAAGAATATCGAAAGTTGATACTTGCAAGTATTCGCTATTCTTTGAATTTCCAGCAAAGTGGCTTCCAGGTATGGCATTTTACCCCTATCTTCTAAACCAACGGACCTGCTTTTACCGACAACCTGTGTCAAGAATCACAAGATTTGTGTATATTGGTAGATATGGTAGTATATTAATGGATTTCAGAATTTTTTTTTTATCATATTACATGAGCCGTGTTGCCTAACATACGTGATCAATTTCTTCCTGGCACTTCCTTTGTGTGTCTGGGAATGTGATCATATACAATAGGGACCAGTCTAAACTTGTTCCAGTTGTCTCCCCTCCCGCGAGGAAAAGGTCAACGATGACTTTATAAACATTGGCTTCTGCAAATAATATGATGACGTGTTCATAATGATCACTGGTTCAGATGCTTTCACAATAATTTCCATCTTAATGTTATTCCAGAGAATACCAGACCAGTGTATATCTCGGGGTCTGATTCGTCTCGAGACGCCTTAATGTACAAATCAATGAAATCTCGTATGATATCGGGGTCAAAGGTTTCCTCGTGTTCTTTTATGGTTACAGCTAGGTACTGTTTCACTTTCTCTATTGCAGCACTTCTTTTTCTTATTAGCTGAAATATAAATGTAGATTATTAAATGCATTTATTGATTTGATGTTTCTTGTTTGACGATCTTATAGCAATTGTCAGACACTTGCCTCTTTCCCGCCAGGGAGGTTTCTGGTGAACGGAAAGAAATTTTCCTTCGCAAACGGTGCGTTAAGTCGAAATATGGAGTCTAGAACATCCGTCAGCTCATTGAATCGGTCATCTGTGTACTGAAACCTGCAAAATATGGGGGGAAATATGTTATGAAATTAAAGTCCTCTGTTATTACTTTACCAGGGGTTCAGTCCTTGTGCAAATTATGACAAACCTTGCACCAAACATGACACTGCATATGATGTTTGTTGCAGCTGACAAAAACAGCGGTTTAACTCGGATTGGCTGTCCGTCGCTGATTTTCAACGTTTCCATGACAACATGCACTTCCTCTTGTATCCTATCTTCTAGTGACTTTTTCCCCACTCCAAAATCTCTTAGAGCTTGCAGAGCGAACCGTCTCAGGATTTTCCATGGTCGATCACTATTGTATGTTAAACCTGAAAGAGTGTAATGTTTCTATTGAATAAAAGCGTCCCGTTACCTAATGTTCTGCGGTGGCAGAAAACATAGTGTAATTCATCTGCAAAAGGCATCCAAAATACTCCTTATATACAACATGACTTTTTTCTCTCAAAAATATAACCTTAAAGACTAATCTTTATGTAAAGCAGCATCCTGATAATGAATATTCGTTAAATCTTATGTATACACAAGTGAAAACGCATAAACGATAGATAGGACATGCTACTAGCTATTTGTGTGTTGTTTTATATTACGCCCCATTCGAGGACATCACCAAGAAAATTTGAGAATACGGCGCTTACAGCCATAACAGAGAGGGGTCTTTATCATACCATCTGTCGTGAACTGGGACCTTCTATCTAAGGTCATATCTAAAAGACTTGACCGATACATGCTAGTAACTAATATCATTGTTATAAAGTATGTAAGGTTGAACGATAGTTTATGGCAACTAATTTTCATAAAGGTACTAGAATATTTTGATTAAAGAGACAATGGTACTATGGTACTACCTGTTCCCTTTGAGACACCAATGAGCGGAACAAACAACTGGGGCCTGTCTGTGAAAACGTCTGCCTGTTTTACGAAAGCTTCGTTTATTGCGTCATATCCATTAAGAATAACTATAAGGGTCGACCCGCAGTGAAGGCTGTAAATATTTCCATATTCTTCCGCGAGCTTTGTGTACAATTTATATGCACGTGGATCTTTACGGAACAGAATCAGGTTTCCTAGGAGTGGTACTGGAGTTGGTCCAGGGGGTAGGTTTCTCTTTTTCCGCCAAAATACACACAAGAAAACTAGAAATCCGAAAATAGTTGTAAGAATTATTGCAACTGTATCCATAGTAGAGAAAAGGCTTAACACAACTATGTGTTCAAGCACGTGATCAGCTAGTGGCAAAGGGAAAGTTTAAACGTGTGGATAATATTCCGTGTCATGCCCTGTCTTTAACCCAGCTGTTTAATAACCCAATGTTTAATAAAGCACACGATATAAGCTCCTTGAGACCATGAACTTTGTCAGTTCGCCACATGCTGCATTGCAGACGAGCTTGGTAGTATGTCACTTTAAGAAAGGCTTTAAATAATTATAGATATACATATATTATGTGTTTCACTGTCAAATCTCTAATGCAGTGTTGCATATAAAAACGATTGATACCAATATTTATGTTAAAACCTAGCTGCAGAACTGTAGCACTCTGAAAAATATTGTGACAGGACACTCTGCTACAGTTCTACAGCTAGCTAAATGATACCAATAAATATGTTAAAACCGTTTTATTACAGGGGCGTAACATCAACGGTAGCACATTAGCCCATGCCTACACGGGATTTTCAACAAAAAATAAGTCGTCTATGGCTTAAAAAATGTCGTCCATGTCTATCTCCGGACTTTCTGGTTATGGTATGCTAATTTTCGACAAGGTTAAAATTGGGGGATTATGAACGTTCCCCCAAGTCTGAACCAATATGAAGATAAATCAACCATCTTATGACATTTAATGCTTAAATTCGTTTTCGTGGCTTTGACCCCTGGTTCCCCTACCAGGGACCTGCCCTGGACCTGCTGGGAATCGCTTGGCGCCTATACTTCCATTATTTTATCATTTGATACGCCTCTGTATTAATCCAAGGCAACACTGCAGCTTTGTTTATTTCCATGTAAATCATAACAGAAAAACATGTCAGTTGTAAAAGTTTGTCATTTATTCAGAATGACGAAATAATGCGAGTTTTAAAAATAAATACAGGGACAAATTGGGTGGGAGACTAGCTGCTGAACCGTAGCTCTCTGAGAAAATATTGGGACAGATCAGAGAGCTCCAGATCCACCCCTTATAAAAACCTTCGATTTATGGCGCACAAAAAAAAAAACCCAAATGCGCACGGTTGAGGCCTTATATCGCTATATTCTTGTATCACAGTCTTATGAATTTAATATTTAAAAAATCCTAACATAATTTCCTACTATACTTGTGTCCAAACATACCTTCATATATTCGTTAAAATCCCATATGACCCGAAAACTCACAGCTTTTAATGATTTCGTTCGTTGAGGGAGACATACCCGCATATTGATTAGGAATACAGCGCTCGACCTGTCACAATATTATTACCAAACACAAATGCGATAGTGCGATAAAATACAATACCGGGTATGAGTGTTTACTGGAAACAAAAGTGGTGCGTGAAAAGTCCAACAAAAAATGGAGTGAAAGTTGCTTTTTCGTCAGAATTTTTTTCATGACATCACTCCGAATAGAATCAAGGATATTAGGCCTAGCTTACGTGGCTGATTAGCTGAAACAACACAGATAGGGACTTTGATTGATATTAACTACTATTCAGGTATAAAGACTAGACCATTGTTTTATTACTATGCTAGAAGTTTGAATGAGTGTAGTACTCTTATCTACAGAACTTAAAGGGACTGGTTCACGTTTTTCGAAAGAAATGTTTTTCATTTTTAATGTTAGAAATTAAAAATATAGCTCATTTAATGTTGACAACCAAAATTTGAACCGTCTGAATGGAAGGATAAGACAAATATTTTAACTTCGATTCTGTGTTATGTAAACAAAGACTCGAGTCTTTTTATGTAAACAAACAAACCAGTGAAACGTTAATTTTGTAATTTAAAGCATCTTTATTTTGTATAATCACAACTTTTAATTTTTAAATGACACATTTTACCTGAAGTATACTTGGGATGTGATATATAGAATAAACTTGGATCAATATCCATTTATTTTGAAAACCCGTAAACAATAACACACCTCAATCTTTATTTTCAAAACAAATAATAAACTCTCTAAGATGGGCTTCTGTCACGATGAATAACCTTGATTTTTTTTTTGTGAAACCTTCTAAACGTATTAGACTGTAGATTTTGATCATTTAAAGTGAAAAATAAAATTTGGAGGAAAATCGTGAATCAGTCCCTTTAAGAAACTTGGAGGTAAACTAATAGGCCTAATGCATGCTATTTTTCTGAGTCCAAGGGCCATAGCTTCGTAAAAAATCAACGGACCGAGACGAAATATGAAGTTGATCTGTAACTTGTTATGGCATGCAATGTACCAAATATAAAATGAATATCTGTAAAGTCGAAGGGCCATAGCTAAGTGAAAAATCAACGGACCGAGACGAAATTCGAACTTGAACTGTAACTTGTTATGGCAAAGTAATGCCCCAAATATGAAATAAATAACTGCAAAAACAGAGAAAAAAAGTGAGGAAAACTGATTTACTAGACTGACGGACAGACGGACGGACGGTGTGCAAACCGAAAGTAACCTTCGACTTCGTTGAATGTACATCACATTCAATACATATTCATTATATATATATATATATATATATATATATATATATATATATATATATATATATCGTCAAACGCTTGTGTTAATGTAGTTTGGATAAATTTGGATAAAAGTAGAAATAATTCAAGAAAGGCATTGTACCTTTATAAAGACTTGTTATTACATGTAGCATAATGTATGTGCTATAATGAATTGATATTGATAAAAAAAAAGTATTTGAGTCTCTAAATAGTTATGGTCCTATAATCCTTTTGGGGTAATTAGTTACACCAGTCAAAATGGCTGTGATAAGGGAAAGTACAGACAATTCCCAGAATTGGAGTAAGAAATTCAACTTAAAAATGATATATAATGCTGCCCATTCTATTTAATAGCTTGTTGCAATGCTTAAACAATATGTTTAGTCGTATAGTGCCAGGGCCCAGCTAACATTCGATCAAAAAATAAGCCTTTTTCCGAATTCATTTCTGCATATCTTGGGAAGGATACGGAAATTCGGGATAAACTTTGGTGGTAATGTGGATTGATTATGTTTGAATATATTAGAATACAAAGTAGAATTTTATACCAAATGGTTTATTGCTTTTACCTCGGCAAACTTGGGTACCCTATATTTAGAGTTCTATAATAATAGTCAATTCGAACCCAAGTGATATAATTGTCTGGGGTTTGTTCATGTCATTAGGGCAGAATGACTTCAGTCTATGCATCCAGAATTTCTCCTTGTTTTTTCTCTCCACATCGGTCCAGTGAGTGGTATGGTCAATAACCACTACTGTCATGTCTTACCATCTGTGTCCTGTGAGATTGAAATGCTCGGTAACGGGTTCTTATATATATACCCAATGTTACCCAGCGCAAGTCATGTTCAGTGGAGGTGTGGTGCCAACGTTTTATAATTTTGTTACTTCTGCTCATGACTTATTGTTTATGGTGTATTCTGTAAACTTCATTTTGGTGTGAACTCGAAGTTTATTATTTACACATAAAACGCTGACGGGTGAATGAACTAGATAATGTGGTACATAAATTCGATGTGTCTCCTGTCTTTTTGGTTCTATTTTTTGAAACGTAGTCTATTGTACTAACATTTCAGAGCCACTACTTGCAAGTTGTCTTTCCATCTATACTGCTTATATATACATGAAAGGTGAAGATAACGAACATTGATCAATCTCATAACTCCTATAAGCAATACAAAATAGAGAGGTGGGCAAACACGGACTCCTGGATATACCAGAGGTGGGATTAGGTGCCTAGGAGGAGTAAACAAACCCTGTCGACCGGTCACACCCACCATGAACCCTATGTCATTACACCCTCGACTCCCCCCCCCCCCAAAAAAAAACGAACTACTAAAATACCTATATATTTTGAAACACGATTTAATCAATCATAGTATATAAAAGTTTAAATTCATATAGCTTTTTCCAATAAAAAAAACCCAACAAAAATCCTTCAACCCAAGAAAGGTCCCAATATTGGGAGTCTGTGATGTTCTTCTGCTCTTTGGATCTCGGCCCGGATATCGTCACGGAGGTCAGCCGGAAGCACGTAGACATTGTATCTTTTGACAGGTTTCCCTGTCTTGTCGACGAGGATTTTCTCAAAGTTCCAGCGGATGTCGTGGACTTTGTTTCCTTGGTAGGTCAACCCAGGATAGAACAGCTCGTCGGTTGGTTCACAGTATTTCTGAAATACGTAAATTTCTTCATTTTAATCTGGCCTTTTTAAGCAAACAATATTAAGCTGAACATCAGAGTTATCTGCGGCAACTTCTTAATAAGAAATTGATCATGAATTCTCAAAGAGAGATTTTTCGTGACACGTCATTTCCTTTTTTAACCGGAGTTATGTCAACACTGATCACAATCTGGCAGTGAAAAAAACCCTCTAACTTTCTTTACACTATCAACTACCTGAGCGTTCTGCTGGAATTTGCAAGTAAATTGAAGATTCTGTGCTACTCTATGGATTGCACCATCGTAGGGGATCGCGGCAATAATAAATGAAACATATTCATTTTTTAAAAAAGAAATTACAAAAGATACGGAAAAGGTGAAGATAACGAACAGTGATCAATCTTATAATTCCAACAAAGATTACAAAAATTAATAGTAGGGCAAACACGGATCCTTATGGACATACCAGTGATGGGATCAGGTGCGTAGGAGGAATAAACATCTGTCGACTGGTCACACACGCCGTATATATCTCGATCGGGTAAACGAAGTAATTCATAGTCAAGAACGGCTTATTAGTATAAAACATATCAGACTGCATTTTATTCAATGACAGGTTGTACTAGTAAATTAGATCGTTATAAAGACCATAAAATTTGCGAAATGTTGACTTTTAACGAAGATATTGAAACTCTTGTACCATCAACTTGTTTGTCAGTAGCTCGCCTCGATAAAAAAAAAAATGACCATACGCAGAACAAGCTCTTGCGTATCGAATCATTTGAGAAACATAAAATGAAGGTGAAAATTGAATATTGCAGCATAAATATGGGAAGATGACAATGGGGAAGCTGAAGTCATTCCGTTTGTCATAAAGTTGAGTTTTTAGTTTACCGTTAACATCTATGTTCAACAAAATATCGAAGTATGAAGCAAATTTGGAAGACCTTTGTTTCTTTTATTTCGAGTTCATTGAGATTATATCGAATCGACATATGGGTGACTGATGATTTACAAAGGTCAAAGTGGGGAAAATGGTGTTTTTACTGCAAGATGACGACCAAAGGACATGACTTCAAAATAGTTAGGAACGCCATCGAAATAGTGAGGAACACCATCGAGTATTCCAAAGCGCTAAATATGATGCTGACAATTTTGCTTACTTTCAAGTAGGTGAACATTTTGTGCTCGTGGAGTCCGTTAACTGCCGTTTTAGCGGTGAGAGGGAATGCTGGAACAAATCCGTTTCCGGGTCTGACGTATTTTAGTCCATTCATAATTTCCGTTCCGTTTGCACCGGGTTCCTCCTAAAGATAAATTTTTGAATTACTATAATTAATTCGGAAAGTACAAAAATATAACCAAAATAATTAATTGAAAGATAAAACGTATTCTGTTAATTTGGTTTTTTCTTTCATGCATTTTAAAAAAAAAATTAAGATCACTTGAGTATGAGAAGCATTCATTAGTGATGTTGTAGATAGATTGAAATAAAACAGATTTTAAATATTACACCAGTATCATTCTTTGGGAATCCTGTTCACAGAATATTTCCATGTCTAAAATGCTTCATTCAATGCGATTTTATGCAGATTTAGAATAACGTGGAATTAAGGTTTTTTCTAAACTCAAAAGGCACAAATTATCTAATTGTACTTACAAAGAACATCATGGTCAAGTTACCTGAGAATTCTAAAGAAACTTACAAAGTGGAATTGATCAGTGGGGACTCCAATGATCTGAAGGTCAGGTCCGAACTCCTTCTGGAGGGCATTTAGTCCCAGAAACTGTGGGGTGTGGTCACAGTACGTAGCAACATTCACCACCAGGACCACCTTGCCTCGGAAATCAGCGAAATTGATGGAACCAGTCTTGAAAATGTTTGGCATGGTAAAACCATGAATGGTGGTAGCGTCAGATATTGGCTGAGAACATTTCCCAATGAGGGCCAGGCTGGGTGAAGCCACGAGGGCGAGGACTACAATGAAGAGAAGCATGGTTTTACTCTGTACTGTGTTGTGTATGGTTTCTGTTTTAAACCCCTTGAATTTATACTTTTACTGGTCCCTTATCGAGTGGAGGTTACCATGAAATATTTAGGACGATTGGGTGAAACCAAGGCTGCCTAATTATCTTCGTAAACAAAGCACTATTAGGTAAACCTTGTAATTAGTTTGGTAAATTTATCTTCAATATAAACAATAACACCAAACAATTACGTTGATACTTTACATATATTTCGCGGGGTTCGAGAGGGGAAGGTATTGAATTCCGAATGCATGTACAGCGTATATGGGAGATAGAGCATAAAATTGGAGAGGGAAAATGGTAATTAAAGTTCTAATTAGTATAAAGGGGGGATGAAACAATAAATACAACATGGGATAAAGCGATATTAAAATTTTTGCGACAAAGCATTTTCTTTTGGGTCAGTCGAAAAATGGAATCAAAGTTTGCACAATTACTGTATATAAATCGTATCAATTTGCAACCAGTTGTACTTCTCTCTCTCTCTCTCTCTCTCTCTCTCTCTCTCTCTCTCTCTCTCTCTCTCTTTCTCTCTCTCTCTCTCTCCCTCTTTCTCTCTCTCTCTCTCTATTTCTCTCTCTCTCTCTCTCTCTCTCTCTCTCTCTCTCTCTCTCTCTCTCTCTCTCTCTCTCTGTGTGTGTGTGTGTGTGTGTCTCTATTTCTCTCTCTCTCCCGACCAAACCTAAGTGATGACGTCCTCACAATTTGTAAAAGAAATTACACACATATATTATTCTAAAGGCAAAAAAGTACTATGTTAGGTATAGCTGTAGGGATACCTATAAAGGCTTATCTAATACTATCCCTCGAATTATGAAAAAAGGTTTCTGAGAGAGAATATTAGTAAGGACATATCCTCACACCATTTATCCTCACTAAGCTAACATTTTGTATCTACATCTTTCACACGCTGTAGGTCACATTTAAGAGGACATAATTATGAGGACATTTTTGTTTTGGTCCTCATGGTGCAATTCTGCCCATTGGTTAAAATTCGTCCTGACTTACAGTTTACCCACCCTCTCTCTCTCTCTCTCTCTCTCTCTCTCTCTCTCTCTCTCTCTCTCTCTGGAATTTCATACAAGACATTCACCCTAAATGATTATACAGGACGTTCTAAATAGACATTTCGTTCGCTAAAAATACAAGGAGATCTAAAAGTGTTTGAATTTGCAGTTTTGGTGAGCAACAATGGGATTAAGTAGGCCTACTATCTGTTTAACACCGTACACCTAGTTTTGTCTCAGATTTAGTGCATTATCGGTGATTAGCATCACGGAGGCTACCGATAGGTTTTAATTCCGTCCTTCTAAAGATCTAATAACAGACACGCACTGTTTAGTGAATGTTAAAAAAATGATACTGGGAAATTCAAACTATCGACATGAAATATCGACTAAAAAAAGGGGGGGGGGACAACGATCGAAATTGTAACCATTTCATAATAGCATTTAGAGGCATTGTTTGTTCATCTTGTCATGACTCGACATACACTGTAGTTTTCTTGCATCTGGAGTGAAATATTAACGTAGTTCCACACCCCTGTGACGTCATAGGATTTTGCAAAGTCAATGATTTAATGATAGGAACATAAATTTTGTTGGAATTTTTTTCAATAGTTATTGTAAAAAATCTTGCTAGCCATAAAATATTTCAAAATTCTTAGTTATATTTGAATAGTCAATGATATGTTTCAAAATATTGAATCCAAGGACAATAACTCTGTTTTCATTCAATTATTTATCAAGTCCATAATGCGATAGATTTCCTCTATTTTTGACAAACATTTTACTAAGGTGATAAGGAATCATTATCTGTGTCTTTTCATGAAATTACATACAATTTTAATCCCGAGTGATTTTAAATAGCTCAGCTGTATGGTGCCAGACTTCAGTTTTTGATGGGGGTATACATAATCTGGAAGCTATAGATTTGAAATTATTAAGGAAAGGTATGGATTTTTTCCCATGAATAACTATAACAGATGTAACTCTACTAATATAAACAGAAAAAATTATATGTAAACCATGCTATAAGGAAAATGCGTCCACATTTGTTTGCTTTTTAACATTTTGGGGAATAACGCTAATTCAATAATTGTGCATATATTATTCTAAAACTTGATGAACATATTGAAAATGACATGTGCTTTAGTTATTGACATGTTTCCCGATAAATAAATGCAATTCAAAAAATATTTTGTTGTTTTTATATTAAAATAACAACAAATAACTGTTTCCAATGAATTTCATAAAAATCTACATCGGAGTATATGACTTTAGTGGTGTATGTAATGAAAATTAATATGGAAATATGCTACCTAAACCCCAAAAATCCAGGACTAAGGACCCACCTTAAAATTACATATTGACATGTATTGTACGGACAAATAGAGTCATTTCGTGTTTACATAAATCTTATTGATGTTTAAATGACAAAATGTGAGGAATCGTTTCAACATGTTATACATGTAGGTATGTTTATTTTTAATCACATAAATAGGGCGTCGTAATGGAATGAACGAAGTATTGTCAACTACTGCAGTCACAAACTGGTCAGTGGTCAGTATCGGCCAGAAGGGGGCGGGCGATTATACTTGTACATTATAGTTTGAACAAGATGACCGTAATTTACTGCGGGCCTACATTATAAAATAATAAACTTATATCAGAGACATACACAACAGAGAAAAGCAACTCCGGCCGCGGCGTGTTTACCGCTTAAAATATGTAATGACCCCATCTATAAATTGTTAATTTCTTTTTAAGGGTTGGCTAAATTGATGTTAATTTAAGTTTATTTCACTACTATCTGAGTATTATAAATTGGAACCGAACGTAAAAAAGTTTTCAAATGAATTGGTGATCAACATATACACTATTGACGAAAAAATGGCAAATTGTAACCATTTTCTGAAATCTCGCCGATTTTACCAAGTTTGAGTCATGTATCGCCATTTGAAACTTCACTTCCATTTCACTTTGAAGTGAAACATCCTAAGATAATGTATCTTGGTATTTTAGTGATTGGATTTGGAAGGTTATTCTATCAAATCAACTTACGGAAGTTACATAAAGATAATTATGATTTTTATAAATATCCCTACGAATGTAATTTTCGACATATGGGATCTGATAACTTGTACCATTTATTTTCGCATTGAAAGAGGCGACTTAACTGTTTGGTTTTCCTTCCAATAACCAGGACTTATAGTACTAGTATTTATTTTCTCTTTGTTGCACCTTTATATCATATTTCCTCCCTGTATTCATACGTCACCTTTTTAACAGTCTTTAAATTTGAAAATATAGCTATTAAGCCATAGCTAAACACACTCTTCAGTGAGCATTTTTATTTCTTTAGAGATGAAAGTTACTTCATTCAATGGGATATTACTGTAAATTCCTCAATATACGCGAGAAATTTATTATCACGTAATTTCGCGAGAAACATCGCTCGCGAAAAAACATTTCTCGCTTTTATTTTTATATTGCTTGAATACATGCAAAAACACTTGGTCAACAGAACATTCGCGAATTTATTTTCTCGCGATTTGACGTCCATGAGTCATTTCGTAATAATAAGTACTCATGTAAAATAAGGAATCTACAGTATCCAAGGCAATAGAATATTATCTAAAATATGATCAATACCCTTAACCTGCCAGAATGTACTAATTCAGGAATAAATAAATGTGAAGGCTTCTAAATGGTTTATTTTACAGTTTTGATAGTTAACAGGCGATGCTTACTTCTCCTAGGCACCTGATCCCACATCGGGTATTTCCAGGTGTTGTGTTTGTTCTCTCAGTTTCGTATTTTTTATGGTATTTGTGAGATTGATCGCTTTACATAGCACTGATAGTTACAAGTAGTTACGGCCGACTTTGGTGCTTGCGTCTATAAGTTTTCTTCATTATATCTTGTTGCGATAAATAACGAGAACGTCCTCTCAGATGAGCAGTTTTTATCAGTAAATTGGGACGTTCCGGTTTGTCATGTTCCATAGTCATAAATTACCCGAGGACGATGGATCTATGTAACAGACATGGGGTCAATTACATTCAAAGTAATCGATTATAATTACAGATTACATTGAAATTTATGATTACAATTGCAATTACATCTATTTTGAAATGTAATTGATTATAATTACAATTGTTTTGAAAAGTAATCAATTACAATTACAGATTACTTTTAGATACTTTCGCTGAGTAAAGCTTTATCTTTACTACTGCACCCATCCCACTCTAAACCAAGACCTAGCTGTTATTTGTCTCATAATTAAAACCCACATATTATAAATATCCCAGGTGATATGTCACACTCTAGGGAACTTAGATAATAGCACCCAGTTTCCAGTGCACAAGTTGTTTGTTTAGTATCTGTCAATTAGTAGAAATTCACCTGTAGAGATCAAGTGTATCTAAACTGAATTCCAAGAAAAGGTGTATAAAACCTTCATCTTCCGATAGCCATTTTTGTTGTTGTTTTTGTTTTGTGTTATGAAGGTTGGATTACCCCATCAGGAAATTTAATCAAACATTAAAACTTGATAAAACAACGGTGAAATCTATAGGCTGTTCCAAAAACAAATATGGGGGAGGGGTACTTGGCCTGTTTTTTTTTAACTGAAAGAAGATAAATCTATTCTACAACAGTGAATCTGAAAATTGCATGAAAGCCTTTTAATATAAAATTCAGATAGCATTAAAACGCTATAACCTAGTGCCAGACCGGAAAGGTAATATTAATGTGCTAAGTGGCCATCATTGATCCACATTCTCTGGAGGATCTTATAACTGGTATAACCAGGTTAAAATGTTTAAATAACTTTCAAAATTATGATGGGAAGTGTTGATATGTAAGCTAAAAATTGGTATGGCATTGTAACCTATGCCACAGAGGAAATCCGAGAAAACAACTAAGTTTAACTTTCAGATTTTGCATAACAAACTTATTGATGAGCAAATATCTGTGTTGTAAGCGCAAAGGCAGTTGTTTGGGGTCCACACCACAACATCAGAGCATTGTAACTTGTCAACCACGCTTACTGTTTAACATAGAATTTGATCACAAACTCATTCCACTACTAAGGGTGCTAACTCTATTTCGAGTTTTTTTGTAAAATAAAAATATAAAACATATAGAATGAAATAAATTAATAAATGCATCTGATTTAAATGAATAAGATATCAAGAAATAATATTTATAAAAACATCATTAGAAGAAAACTTGTTGATAATTAAAAAAAACATGAAAAATATACAAAATTAATGAAAGTAATCAAAAAAGTAATCTAAAAATAATCATGATTACAGGGTAAAATTAATGTAATCGATTACAATTACAATTACATGTAATCTAAAAAGTACACGATTACAAATTACATTCGATTACATGAAAAACTGTAATCGATTACAGCCGATTACGATTACAGATTACGATTACCCCATCTCTGCAGTATGTAAACCATTGTTTTAAAGGTATAGTTCTATCTTGAGTTTTTTTAAAAAAATCATTCTTTGCTGTTTATGGGATGAACTGTACATGTATGCTCCAACTTGATGTTAAATTCATCATAAATATCTCTAAAACCACGCCAAGAGAGAGAGAGAGAGAGAGAGAGAGAGAGAGAGAGAGAGAGATGTTAACCTGAAGGCTTTGGGCATGTTGCCGGTAAATGTTCAACATCTGTAAAGTAAATGCGAAAATCATTCCGTGTTCGTATTTTCAAATCAGGTAAAATAGATTTTTCTGCTAAGTCATATACTACACGTAGTTTTGGTGTACTTCTGATAATTCATATACTATATGTAGTATTGGTATACGTTAACGTGTTACTCTTTGATTTTGTTTTCATTTTCTTAGATGCTAACACTGTTTTTGTATTGTTTTCGTCTTCATAGATTTATCCTTTCAATTCGTTATCATACTATTACAACAAAACAAATATCTACCGTTGTCAAGTGCTGTTACCCGTTGCTAGATATCATCATCCTGGAACGCGTGCTTTCTGTTCTCAGAGGGAAATATTTTCAAACGCTTCTCGACCAATCAGATTCGAGTATTTTACATGAACGTATAATAATATAATTTTGTTGTTGGTTAGGGTCATTTGGGAAGATAGAAATGACATTTAAACTTTTGTGTATGTTAATTTTTATCATTACGTAAAGTGAAATATATGTCCACCATTACTGCATGCACTGTATTGCATTGGGTCACACAGAAGAAACTTCTCACCATTGTCTAGAGTGAACTCAGCTCCGTTTTGTTTTTAACAAATAACTTTAAAAGTAGAACAATTCATTCACAGTAAAATTGGAACCGAGACAGTCTACCAACAAATAAGTTGTTGCTGCAAAGGTGTCAACTCTAAGTTTGTCGGCATTTCACAAATTCTGTCGTCGTTATAGTAATCTTCTTTGCAAATAAAACCTGTCTAACATTAGTCCAAATGCTGGCTGACGTGTTTCATACAATGGGATGAATGAATACGAGTTACCGTACCTATATTGGATTCCTAAAGTACATAAAAACCCTTACAAACAAAGATATATCGCAGGATCCAGTAAGTGTTCTACCAAGCCCCTATCTTTGTTCCTCACGAAAATGTTTACAGCTATGAAGGAGAAACTTCAAACGTACTGTGCGACTACCATAGCCAGAAGTGGTGTAAATCAAATGTAGATTCTAAAAAATTCTAAAGAACTTTTAGTAAATTTGAAATCGCAAAACTTTTCTCAAATTAGCAACATCAACCGGTCGACAGGGAATGCTTTTTTAGGAGCCCTATCCCACTTCTGGTAAGTCCAGGGGTCCGTGTCTGTCCAACTCTTTTTTTTTTTTTTTGGTAAACAATCTGTATATATCATAAGACATGTTCAATATATGCATAGGATCATGTAGGAATACAAAGACTGGTTTTTTACGTGAGAGAGAGAGAGAGAGAGAGAGAGAGAGAGAGAGAGAGAGAGAGAGAGAGAGAGAGATGAGATGAGATCAGGTTCCATCTGTTCTAACTGGTATTAAATTTTTCGTTATCACCATTTTTGTAAAATATGAATTTTTGTGTTTCATAAAAGAGTTTTAAGTATGATATTGCAAAACGAATGCTCAATGATTTCTCAGTACATCTTGCTGTATAAATATAGTATTTCAACCAAAGGATAAGAGTATTTTGCATACAAAACTTTTTACCAGGAATACCTAAAATAAAATATTTTTTTGGTAAAAACTATTTGAAAGTTTGTTTTATCTTCTATGCAAAGTTGAAACTCATCTAGGAATGCTTGAACACAATCACATTCTCACAGTATATGTTCTATTTTCTCTTCCTCTCTGTGACAAAACGTACACATCTAACAATTCACTTTTTAAAATTTTGAATAAAAACGAAGTTGTTGCTAAAATTCCGTTAATGTATAGAAACCATTGGAGTTTGCAGTTTTTAGTTATTTTGAAAGGTAGTATATTGAAAGTTTTCCATTCTCTGTTATCAGTATCTAATCTAAAAAACGTTATCTTCATTATGACTTTTGCTGGCAAATATTTTGGAATTTAGAAAAGGCTAATTTCATATTTGATGAAAAAAGTATAAAACAGAATTTAATTCGTAAACTATCGAACATAACATCTTCATTTTCCCACGACTCCTGGAAATGATCCAACATTCGGAATACTTTGAATAGAAGTCTGTTCATTAGAGGTTCCCAACTTAGCACCTGTAAAATAAAAGATTTTAGAAAACGTTAAAAATGTAATTTACAATTGAATGTATCGCTAGAAATACCAGTACACGTGCAGTAATACATAAATCACGCTTAGTGTGGTCTTTATCCCTTACCAATATGTATTGCAATCATCGGTTCCGCTTGACGAGAATGTATTCTGAAACTTGCATGTCCAGCATTGTTTACTTTTATTGTCTGTCCAGTACATAAACCATTCACAAAGTCCCCAGATATGACGTCACAGTATGTGCCACTTGGTAGAGTAGTTAGTAGTCCGATGGAAAGTTCAGAATTTCCTGCGTTCACGACAAGGAAGCCTCTACCTTGTCGAGCAAAGGCAAATTGTCTCTGATCGTTGCTCCACCAATACGTTAATCTGGTCTTACCAACAGCGTTCCGGAAACCCACCATGTTCTTTATTGGTCGCCATCGATGTTCACAAATCTGCACAAATGAAAACAGCTTTTGGTGATTATCCAGCGTAAAAAAGAACTCGATTATCGAGACATCTAACATAAGAGCCAAAGAACTCGATTATCGAGACATCTAACATCAGAGCAAAATAACTCGATTATCGAGACATCTTACATCAGAGAAAAAACCTCGATTATCGAGAAATCTAACATCAAAGAAAAAGAACTCGATTATCGAGACATCTAACATCAGAGCCAAAGAACTCGATTATCGAGACATCTAACATCAGAGCAAAATAACTCGATTATCGACACATCTAACATCAGAGCAAAAGTAGTTCTGCTTTATAGTTTACACATTCCCAACTACAATTAAATCTCAAGAAAAGAATGGTCATACTACCTCTACTTTGCAACTTGTACATGGATAGTTTACTCCTAATGACACATTCCCAAGTACAATTAGATCTCAAGAGAAGATAGTTTGCAGTGGTAGATATGTTCATACTACTGGATATACAGATTTAAATCTTCAAAAGTTAGCGTGTTGGCATATCTACTTGCCCATCCATTTTTACAATCTAGACTGTTCTCGTCGAAGACTTCCAGAGTAGACATGTTGTTAGATGCTGGCGGGCCCATCCAGGAATTGACATCTGTACCGTTGATCATCGTCCTCGGCCAATAGTAGCTACTCATAACTCTTACCAATCCATATGGATGTGCGAGCATGAAAGCCGTTGACATTTTATACAGACGGGGATTATTAAAGTTAGACAACACGTTCGCTGAAAAATACACAATGGACACATTTGATGTTTGGACCGCAAATAGCAAATAAAAAAAACCCAACTAAACTAAGAGTATCCTCAACGATACAAAATGCGGCTGTAATTCTTTACATATACATCGATAAATTTGATGCCTATTTCGTGGTTTGTATTTTACTTTCGAAACTTTTAGATCAAAGGAAAACTCTGAACAACTTAAATGAACAATGAGTAGCATTGTGAAGCAACACGCAAAGCAATAACACAACAAAGAAAAAAGTCTAAAATTAAAACAAGAAGAATTTTCATAGGGCCACAATCATGACCGACTTCCTTACGAACTATAAATGGAAAAATAAAAATATAGTATCATATTTCTTGACCTTTTAAACTTCATTGACAAACGGGTTAGCTCAGTGTGTTAAAGTGTGGCTCCTAGTCTGCAAGTCGTGAGTTCGAATTTCACAAGAGTTGTTTTATTTCCCCCACATTACCTTTTATTTAAGCTGCATTTTTGGCTATATAGAATGAATGTTAAGCCTTTTGATTTCAAAATATTATTGTACATGATAATTATCCTTAACTTATTCTATATCGAGGTGGTATACCACATGTGTATCAAAGCTAAACGTCAAACATTGGGGAAAAGGCCGTACAACTGATTCCTTACAGACGGACGGACGAACAATCGACAAATCCATATATGCACGTACGTCCTACCTAAAGACGGGCGTATAAACAATAACTCCCTAGAAAGTTATGCTAATTTTAAAGACGGGCGTTTTAAAAAATAACCCCTTAGAAAGTTTTGCTAATTCTAAAGACCGACGTATAAAAAATGACTCCCTAGAAAGTTTTGCTAATTCTAATTACTGGCGTATAAATGTAACTCCATAGAAAGTTTCGCTAACTTTGATATGGATAAGGGAAAAAAACCCAAAGAAACCGGAGTAGATTCAACGTACAAAGAATGTAGTAAAACCGCGTGAAATTGTTTTCAATCTGATTTACTGTTACCTGTTCCATAGCCACGTTGACTTGCACTGTCATCGATGAAAACCATTGTGTCCTCAGAGGCTGACCAACCTGGTCTCAACTCTAAGTCAGTCAGAATTCTCAGATTGGCTGTGTGGCCTCTACAATTCATAAATAAGGCATTGTTTTGTAAGGCTTAGTTTCACAGCACAACTACTACTTATAAAGTCAGGTCCACTCCATTTACTTAGTTTGATTTATTCTGAGAAACAAAATATTCCTATAAAGCACTGGACATATGGGACCATCCATAATTTAAACCTATACAAAGTTCAATCAAAATCTCCAGACATCATATTTAAATGTTTCCTATCAAATATGAAATAGTGCAAATAAAAAGCTCCAATATGAATGGTACTTACAGAAATACCCGTGCAAGAAAGTACCCATATTCGTAGTTGGTGACCTTAGCCAATTTGCTGTACTCGGGAACATCATTGGACAGTCCAACTGTATCTATTACGAGATCTTCGTGAAGAATAAAGGGGCGAGTGTCAAATGGAAAATATGTTGTATTTAGGTGATGGAACCTGAGGTACAAACGCTCTAGCTCAGAGGGCCACATGTGTTTAGCGGCATCGATTCGAAAACCCGCCACTCCGATATCTATCAGCTTGTTTAAAAACTCTAGCTGTACTTCTTGTATGTGATTTGAAAATATCTTCAAATCGTTCAGAGCTTGCAGCCTGCAGTTTCTAACCTCTGCTTTGTTAGTATAGTTATGGACAGTCAAATCTTTGGTTGAACAGTTTTGTGCACTGTTGAAATCGGATTCAGAGATTTGGAGTTCCGGGTAAAAGGGGTCGCTGTAGTAAGACCCGCCGGTGCCCAGTCCACTGGAACCTGCTTCGCTCATATGGTTCAAGGTCACATCTGCGTAGATTCTGAAAATGTTAGTTGTCTTCGTTTTACTCACTACAAAGAAAACTTAGCTACCACTGCCCCTTAGGCTAATCACAAATTAATAGCGGTTAAGTAAACGCTTTCTTACTAGGTGATTAATGAACAATCAACAATAAGAAGGATGGGTTCATAAAAATGCAATAAGATTATAGATGCCATAAATAACGTTTGTATAAGCTTTTATATAAAATTCTGTTGTCAACTCAGCTGACCTGCCAAATCTTAATGTCCTTAAGGTATTCGATGTATAACGATCATCCCTTATAAATAAATGGTGAAATTTATATAATTCTTTTGAAAAGT
The DNA here is from genome assembly GCF_947568905.1 of Ostrea edulis. Classification (NCBI taxonomy): domain Eukaryota; kingdom Metazoa; phylum Mollusca; class Bivalvia; order Ostreida; family Ostreidae; genus Ostrea; species Ostrea edulis. Next base: position 78,213,710 of record NC_079164.1, on the reverse strand, counting down.
TTATCAAATAAAAATAATCCACCATGGACATTTACAATCATTGCTTCTTGGTGTATCTTACCTTGAATTGACATTTATAGGAAGAACATCTTACAGAAATATCTTACAAGAAATTGTACTTTCATTAAAATCCCTTAATAAAAAGTTACTCAAACTTTTGTTGTTGTTGTTTTGTTTTTTTTTTTTTATAAAAATATGAATGAAATTAATAATTTACAGCAAGTTTTTTTTAAAATTAGATTTTTCTTGTTTTTAGCAAGGGTGGATAACTCCTCCGACAGTTTCTTGTGCAAAATTATCAGCTTTTAATCATTTACCAGTAAATTGCACCTTCATCATTTTCTGACAATAAACATTTATTTATTAAAGCATTCAAAATGCATCTCTACTGTCATATGACGAAATGCATCATTTTGTTTCCATGAATACACAGCTTAGAAGAAAGATTCCCAAACATGTCTCATTGTTATATGATAGTACTATATCTAATGTATGTTGTACAAGCATTTATAGATTTCAAGCTGAATGCGGGAATTTTTATCCATCATTCTAATTTGCCTCTAAAGTAGCTTTTTCAGAATGTGTCAAACATCCCTCTTTTCCAGACAGAATGAAAACGATACAGAAATATTCAAGCCTTTAACTAAATATCAAATTACATAATAGAAATGCTTTATATCATCATTTTATAATGATTTCATAAGAGTGTAAATCCAGCACAATTGAATAAAAATGTCATTTTTCATGTAAAATTTAATCTTTTGTGACCTGAATGGCATGTACGTGTTACCATGGCAACGGAGTTGCATAGCAACCAAATTATGATGGTTTTAAATTACTTAGGCCAAATTAAGTCGATGTGTCAAAATTGAAAAAATCGGCGATAGTGCGTACCGGTTCCTTTATATAAATGTTCAAATCGGTGACAGTGCGTGCCGGACCCCTTATATAAATGTTTACGTGGGTACAGTGAGTGACTTAATTCTCCATGTGTTTGACACTGAATACTTTAACGCTATTCTAAGTGAAATCACGTTATTTATCTCTTTGCAAAAAGAAAAAACCCAAAAATACCAAATAGATAAATGAACAAACAGACCCCCCCCCCCCCCAAATAATGTACGTCTCGATAAAACTTTAAATAAAATATATATCGGTAAAACTTTAAATAAAGTATGTAACGGTAAAACTTTAAATAAAGCATGTAACGGTAAAACTTTAGATGATGTATGTATCGGTAAAACTTTAAATGTATGTATCGGTAAAACTTTAAATAATGTATGTATCGGTAAAACTTTCAATGATGTATGCATCAGTAATCACAAGTCAAAATTTATATACTTTGAGCCAAATTTCGAAAGTATCATGATACTATTACCCAATCTAATTAGATTAAGATCATTTGATCCGCTCCCTTAGATCGCTTTACATGCTGAAAGATACACCCGGTCAGTGTCTTTGATTTAACTACGTGATTACCTGATTCCGACTTTGTTGCAGCGCACCACCATGTCTTGGAATTCTTGCTCAGTGCCGCTCCTCGTTACCAGCTTGTAAGAGACGGGCTGATAACGCTCAAACCACGGCCGAGGCGGACGCCGGACGATTCTGTTTTCGTGTGGAGGAGAAATCTTTAAACAATGTATAAGGTCAAAGTAGGATTGGAAACTAACATTTAGAACATTTTATGATCCTTTACTCATATGCAAAATGTCTACAAATCCGCAACGTATTGTGTATAAAATTCATACCTTACATATCATCAATGGTTAGTTGAAAATAAATATAACAAGAGCTTGTTCTGCGTATGGTCAGTTTTTAAATCGAGGCAGGCTATTGACAAATAAGTTGATGGTACAGGGGTTTCAACAGTCTCGTTTAAAGTCAGCATTTCGCAAATTCTATGGTCGTTATAACCATCTAGTTTGCCAATACAACCTATCATTGTCTCAAATGCTGTCTGATGTGTTTCATACCGATTGTTAGACCGTTCTTGGCACACTGATTTGGACAACGGGTAACTCAGTGTACCTGATCAAGATATAGGACTCACTGCGGGTGTGACCGGTCGACAAGTGATGCTTACTCCTCCTAGGCACCTGATCCCACCTATGGTGTATTCAAGGGTCCGTATTTGCCCAACTATCTATTTTGTATTGCTTATAGGAGTTATGAGATTGATCACTGTTCGTTATCTTCACCTTTAATGTGGTTGTCATTATACCAACAGTCAGGAGATCTTTTAAACATTGGCTTGATGGCAATTTGATGCTAACTATGAATATGGACTAAGGAAGAACAGCACTTGGACTCACGATCTAGAATTTGGCACTCAACACCTTTTTGTCTTTTCATTTTTTTTTTTATTAGCAGTCGTTTCGACTACACAGCGCCAGGTTATAAAATTCAAAATGACAGTATATATTGCTGGTATTTATTTTTTCATTTGTGTTTTGAAAAATGTCAGCCATTATCCTTCTCTAAAACAAAAAAATCGTATATTGCTTGCAGGTCCAAATCTCACCTGTACACCACAGAACCCAGCCGGTGCGAGAATTCTTTCACATTCTGTTGCCACGTCCTTCCATTTCCACTCGAAGAGATGAACGATGGTCTCTTTTCCAGGGGGACAATTTGAATGGCTCCACAGCCCACACAGCACTAACAAAGAGAAGTTATTTATACGCTGTTACAATGCTTTTGATTTGAAAATCGTTCATTATAGTGTTTTCTGAAATCTTCTACGGATTAATTTTGTCAAACATACATTTTGGACACATGCACGTACATGCAAGGAGAATGCTGTTTGCAGTTTGAGATACATAATATTCCCCATACTGCAGAATACGCGAAATATGTCGGACCGTCGGACATTTCCGGTAAAAAATGGATCGGCCCATAAAAGTTTGTATATACATTCGAACTAGATATTTATCTTGTTTTAATCTCCCGCCCCGAAGATTGAAAACCGGGAACATAATGACCTGTCTTACTCCTTGTTACCCTCTATATACGTAATTTCAATCTTTGTCATAACTTTTGAATTCTATAAGACACTTCTAGACACTCCCAATTTAATTAAAATTAAATTCTAATTTTGATTGAGACGCTTCTTAATTCTATATCCGCAATTTTAATCTTTGTCATAACTTTTGAATTCTATAAGACACTTTTTAATTAAGAAAAGGAGAGGTGAAAATCAATATTATCTAACTGTTAAAGGTCAAGGGGATTTGTCAAAGTAAGATTTGCCACAATATTGATAGTTTAATGGATTTTGCTGCATACTCCTATATATGTGTATATTGTGCATTCATATCCCCATGGTATAGCTCTACCCTCAAGGACCATAAGTGAAAAAAACTGTCATGCAGTCTGAACTATATTAGATAATGCTTGCACATCAATTTGACAAAATTTTGATTCTTGAGAAAATGTTTGGTATTTATTCTTATTGTACATGTATACCTCCGTGTCCTGTCGTGACTTCGAGCATTGGCTTGAACAAACTTTTATCTACAATCACGAGGATTCTTGAATTTATCAATTTGACATTTAAGGTGTAGCCATGTGTTCAGGGCAGATAGCAATGTAAAATTTTGAGTCACTAAGTTTCAGGTTTTTAACATGGTCCAGTTGTGCTTTTCACATTTTATTTCTGATCTACGTCTACAGGGGTGGTCAAGTTTGATTCAAATTAGCTCAGAAGTTCTTCAGAAGAAATCGACAATATGAATTATATTTAATGTAATTCCCCAAAAAATTATTGGTTGTAATGATACCACGTGATTATCTGATAAAATACCATGCTACATTGATATTGTAGACTTCGTTTCCAAAAATAGTAGAATGAAATAGATCTACAAAAATGATAAAGGAACTGAAGTATGTTGACATCGATTAATACACGATTTTACCGCACCAAAAAACCGATATCCACCTCGAATATAATTCAATTAATTCAATTTTTATCGACAGAGAATATAAAGGAATTATGTAACCTGGGTAAATTTATTAAGAATTCCTTTGAAATTAGAATAACCAATGTATAAGCACAATTTCTATTCTTTCTTGACCTTTATATGATTTTAGATTTATTACATTGTATACTATGTCTATAAGCTGTACATGTATTTGCTTTTGACTAATAAACAACAACAACAACATAATAGGGTTCTTGGTTGGTGCAATAAAATCATGGGTTTACCTAATTAACAAACTATAATTGTCTAAGGTCAACGATGACAACGACTGACAACGACTGACAACGAAAAAATGTTGGTCAGAATGTCCAAGGCAGTTGCCAACACTTTGTTGACGAGTGCCCAATTATCAAATTATTTGTCTGTCTTCAAGGACACCCAGGTGTCCCAGAAATGGATTTTATGAACACGTTGTACTTGAAATCTGAACCATGGTAATTGAAAATTGACTCAACTTCGCTCCACATAAATCAGTACAAATATATCATTTTAAAGTGAATCAAAACGCAATGCATACGAGATGATAAAGTGAAATAAATATACACGTACCATGATATTTACATTTTCAATGTTTTTTGCCTTTGATAGTTCTACGAATTTCAATGATAGTCATTTCCTCATGAACGCATTATAAATGTAAACAATTAAAAGGTAAATTTCAAAATTTTGAAAATACATGAGGATATGAACAGCAATGCTTCACCTCCAGCATGCTTTTCATGAAACGGAATATCCATGGTCGTTGAATTAGTCGGACTATATTTAGAAAGATTCATACGCACATTGTTCACTGTTATTTTAATTGGTAAAGGTATCGGAGGTAAAAACATTGGAAATTAATGTAAATACTGTGTGTATCTATACACATAAATATTTATTTATCGGCTGGGAATTCTAACAGAAATGAAAGAATATAAATATAAATAAACTTAATTTTTGAAAACACATGCGGGTATGAACAGCAATGTTTCACGCCGGCATACTTTTATGACAGCGTGAAGCGTCACAGTTCATACCCTGATGTATTTTCGGTTTCTTGTCTTATTCCGTTTTCATGTAGTATTAAATTCGTGGTTTTAATACTATTCTAGATAAATCATGGCTACATTTTTAAGTTACATTCACTGCAAACATTTGGTGAACAGTGAAAACAGATAAAGTACACTGCAGTGAAAAGGAGGGTTGTAAAGTAAACACTTGTAGTACCTTGCCCATTTGTTCACACATGTAACTTGCCCATTTATTCACACATGTATACGTTCGTCCGTTATTGTGTACAAGAATCGAGACTCTTTTACCCGATTTTTATCAATTAACTTGCCGGAATAACTCTTTGTATATGCTGTTAGTTTGTAATGTGACAGGTGAAAGGTCAAGTCACTGGAAGGGAAATTCGGGATTTTTGTGAACAATATTACATGAAAAACTATATGTCATCCAAATTCTACGAAACTTACAAGATGATAATTTGTATAAAACATCGATTGGTATTGCTTTTAAAGGAAGATGTTATAGGAGAAAGGTCAAGGTCACAGAAAGGAAAATTCTGAAAGTTATCTCTCTATATGTAGTAATTATTTACGTCACAAATGTCAAGCAAGGTACAGATTCTGAAGCGTACTACTACACCAGTGAAACGGTGAACGAACGGTTTTGTTTGGAGAACGAATGGTGAACAGTTTGAACGGAACGGTTTTCATCGAGAACAGAACGCTTTGAGCTAGGGAACGAACGGTTTTCATCGAGAACCAACGTAATTAAAATTAGACCCGATGATCCGCTCATCTACTATCGCTACACATAGGTGTAACTGTAGTAGATAAGCAGATCATGGGGTCTAATTTTAATTCTAATTAGATTTATATAGAACGGAATGCTTTGAGCCATTTTGACCCAATTAACGCCATTTTCAAAATGGCCAGTATTTTTTTCCCGGATTCAGTGTACCTTAATTATGTTAACAACTATGCTGGACTGAATAATAATTATTTGCCGTTAAAAAGTATTTCTAGCCTTCTTTATGAGAATCAGGACCAAACTAAGATGGGAATGAACGGTTTAACCTCTATTTCAAATTCTGAATTTCGGACACTTGCGGTACTTTTTACTCATGGTGGGAAAGAAAAAATTCCTCAACTATATAAAAGTTTAATATAATTAAAATTATGAATATCTAAAATAAATGGAAGGGGATAAAAGTAAATTAATACAGGGGATGCTTACTCCTTTTGTGCACCTGATCCCACCTCTGATATATCCAGGGGTCCGTGTTTGCCCAACTCTCTGTTTTGTATTGCTTATAGGAGTTATGAAATTGATCACCGTTCGTTGTCTTCGCCTTTCATACAGTTATACGCATCTTAAATGCTACATGGGGATCGTAGTATTTAAGTGTATTTCTAATGCTACCAATATAATTTTTTTAAATCTAAAAATCGCATCACTGAAGAGTCATTATTTGTCGAAATGCGGGTGCATCAAAATTGGTACCGTATAAGTTTTACATTAGGCTATTTCCAATCTATAATCAAAATTAGATGTTAGATCCGCTCACATATAAACTTTTATATATAAACTTTTTTTTGAACTACGGAAAGTCTTGTGTTGAGTCAAAAGCAATTATTATATAGTCTCTCTCCACCTCTACTAAACTCGGTGTTGACCTACGATGACTGAATTATGCGCGAGTTCCGAATGATCCTGCGCGGAAACGAGCGGTGTGAAAGGAATGAACGGGAACGGAACGCTGAACGGTTTGACGTGAGAACGGTACGGTTTTTATCAAGAACGGAACTTCCGGTTCAAATGGTGTAGTAGTAGGTACGCTTCAGGATGTGTACTTTATAGAAAGATCCGAATCCATTGTGTTACCATACAATACATCAAGCAACGTATACTTATTGAGCATAATAATTGTAAAGGAATTAAAGTCATTTACCAATGCTAGAGTTTTATCTCTTACATAGATAAGCCTGACCTCTGTACCTTAACATTTGTGTATTTGGTTGAGTTAAATATTGACAGATAAAAAAATCTCTGGCAGAATCGCACACAGAAGCACGTGGCAAATATTGGACACTTACCTGTCGGAAAAGCACACACCAGCCAGAACAATACCTGCATGTCCCGTGTACCGGTCATTTCATTTAAAGATAATGACCACTTCGGATGACCCCCTCCTGGACAATGTCGGATTATCGTCTCAGAGGTACCTTGTTTAAAGAGCTAGAAACCTGTGTTCAGTTTATCACCAGAAATCCATTAGTGACACAGAAGCTTACACCGAACTTAAAAAAAAGTTTAATTTCATTTCATCATGCCCATACATTACAGAGAGTCTAATGAAAACAAATGGGTCAAATTGTGAAATTTTAGTTTTTATCGAAACCAAATACTTTTTCGCTTTATATTTACCAAAATAATGAACAGAATAAAACATAACATTATCATAACATTTGTGCGAAATGATAATGAACATTAATAACAATCGGCATTGTTTTCCAAAAGTTAGCCATTTTTATTAACTGCAATACAAACAACTGTATCAACTTTTGTTATCTCAACGTTAACTTTATTAATTTTTTTTAACCTTTCACACTACATGTATATACATGTAACGACAATGGTACAATATCAAACGATTGCAGTATATTGATGTGATGTCAAAAGTATCACAAAAATTCAGTACAATTTACTCCTTGAATTTCAAATTAATATAATATTTACCATATATTTTTTATCAGATTTTTTCTTTCTTATTTGTTGATTTCCCCCTATTAGTTGAATGTTATAAACCCTACTTTCATACTTTAAATGAACCATCCACATACTAGATGCGTAAAACTTCATATCTGCCATGTAAGGGATTATTTAGCGTGTGACTGTGTCGGAACCACAAAGTAGATACGAATACAAAGACAAGAGGCACATGGGCCACATCGCTCACCTGAGTCACGTTAGCCCATATTTAAAGATTTTCCCTACATATTCGCTTTCGGGCAAATATCCATTCTTATTGCTCAGTGGTTCTTGAGTAGAAGACTTTTAAAGATTCCCCCTATATATTCGCATGTAAAACTTCGATCCCCTATTGTGGCCCACCCTACTCCTGAGGTCATGGTTTTAACAAACTTGAATTTCCACTTAATTTGTCAGGAAGCTTTCGTGTAAATTTCAGTTCTTCTGGCGACAGTGGTTCTTGAGAAGAAGACTACTCTATTTTTGCTATTATCTCCCCTTTGAATGGGGAATGATCCTTCATTTGAACAAACCTGAATCCCCCTTCACCCAAGAATGATTTGTACCAAATATGGTTGAAATTGACCCATTAGTTCTGGAGAAAATGATTTTCCTATATATATCAGCATGCAAAACTTTGATCCCTTATTGTAGCACCCACCTACCCTCGAGGACCATGATCTGAATAAACTTGAGCCTACTTCATACCAGGAAGCTTTAGGTAAATCTCCACTCGTATATGGTCCAGTGGTTCTAGAGAAGAAGACCTTTAAAGATTCTCCCTATATATTTGCATATAAATATTTGATCCCCTATTGTGGCCCCACCCTACCCCCGGGGGTCATAATTTTTACAAATTTGAATCGATCTCCACTATGTCAAGAAGCTTTCATGTAAATTTCAGCTCTTCTGACTCAGTGTTTCATGAGAAGATTTTTTAAATGACTCCACCCTATTTTTTGTTTTTGCATTTTTGTTATTATCTCCCCTTTGAAGGGGGCATGGTCCTTCATTTGAACAAACTTGAATCCCCTTCACCCATGGATGATTTGTAACAAATTTAGTTGAAATTGGTCCAGTGGTTTCGGACAAGTCGAAAGTATGAAAAGTTTACAGACAAACAGACAGACAGCGGGCTGATCAGAAAAGCTCTCTTGAGTTTTCACTTCGGGTGAGCTCATTATATAAAGCACAAACATTACAAACGACACAAACAATATTAGATTGTCAAATTAATTTTCGGGACCTGTCCTTTCCTCAGGACAAACGAAAACGAAACTATCACAAAGCCGGTAGAGTATACTCGGCTAGGTTTTTCTATTCTTCAGGAGTATATATATAATAAAAAGTATACTCGGCTAGTTTCTTAAGGTGACTCAATACACCCAGAAATAGTTTCTCAAATCAGTACGAATTGATTTAATTATAAAAAATATGATGATATACAATCAGACTGATCAGTACATAAACCAAAAAAGGCAAAAAATATACAAATTTAGATAAAAAACATGATTTTCAAAAAAATAAATTTCAACACATACGAATGAAAGACTCTGGGAGATTTGAACTCGAGATCTGCGGTTCACCAACCCAATCCTTTAACCACTGAGCTACGATGAGAGAGAACAAAGTCGATCAATACAAATAATTTCACAAAACATTTAAATCGCCATCTTGTGACGTGGTGTCAAGCCTTAGTGTAGTGAGCTTAAATTCTTCAGGAGTATATCCTTAGAAACTACTCGAGTACACTCTAGAAGCTTTGTGATATCATCATACTACTACAGTACTTGTGTACATTTTTCTATACCTATTTCTGGAAAAGCTGTCTATAAACGTATTTACACTGCAAATTGTTTTGAGCTTACTCATCTCAGCTTCCCAAGGAGTGAATTAGAACACGTCCTATTCGTACAATGGTTGATTGCAGAATATAATGCCCATTAAAAAGTCACGACCAAGCTCTCAGCACTGATAGCCTGAATTACATCAACGGCATCTTGTAAGCTAGAGTGGAAGAAGGAACTAACAAACCCCTGTATAGGTACCTCTACAACCAGTGTAACGAACGGAACGGAGCGGCACCTCTCAATAAAAATGGAGAACTATACTCAGAAGTACTGACAAAGCCAACATCTTGAATAGTCAGATTTCAGCAAAGATGATCGCTACGCCAACTCAACACTTCAAGGATCCTGCTATCCTCCTATATTATAAGGAGACTACGTGTAGAAAACAAAGGAGTCCAGAAGCTGTTATCTGATATAAATCCAAATAAAGCAGGCGCGCCAGATCAAAAGTCATGCAGAATACTGAAAGAACCTGCTGAAATCCTAGCGCCGATGCTGATCATCATCTACCAACAATCACTAGACACCGGTACACCCCTACTATATGGTTGCATGCCAACGTGGTAACACTCTTTAAGAAAGGGAGGTCATGTCTTCCAGAAAATCACCGTCCAATGAGACTCAGTTATAAGTTAAGCTAGATGACTTGTTAAACATCCGAGACAAGAAGACCCAAGTAGATGTTGCTGTTTTGGACTTCAGCAAAGTTTTTTATCAAAGTGTTTCATCAGCGATCCATCTGTAAATTACAACAATATGGGGTCAAAAACAACATGAACTATATAGAAGCTTTTCTCACAGGTGGAAAGCAGCTGTTACTTGTGGAGGGCAAGTATTCACGGGAAGCTGACGTTACGTCGGGGTGCCACAAGGATCTGTCCTGAGTCCCCTCCTCTTTCTGCTAATCTCGACCCGAATACCAAGTACAGACTATTTGCAGACCAGTGCTTGTTGTATAGAGAGATTCACTCACCAGAAGACCAGACCAAACTACAAGACCTGGATACGCTGGAACGATGGAGTATGCAGAGGGGAATGGCATTTAACTGTCGGAAATGTAACATCATGACCATAGCTCGTTCCAAGCCCATCACACGCATGTACCAGCTCAACAATACCATCTTGGACCAAGAAGATTCCTGCACATACCTGAGTGTAAAAATTTCCAGCAGCCTTAACTGGTCAGAACAGGTCAGCCAGTGTGCTAAATAAGAGCTAATTCGAGGCTGGGTTTCCTGCGTAGGTACTGTACCTCAAGCGCTGCCCGAAAGAGTTCAAGAGGACAGCATATATCTCTATGGTGCGATCCACTTTTTTGGCACACTGTTTTTCCCTATGATAGCTCTAAAACTTCATTGTTATTTCGGATTTCAAACATTTCTGTTGAGCATCACTGAAGAGACATTATTTGTCGAAATGCGCATCTGGTGCATCAAAATTGGTACCGTATCAGTTTTACATTATGACCCATGGCTCGAGGCCTCTGCTGGTGGACTGGTAGTCCCCGAGGGTCTCTACAGCCCAGTAGTACTTAGTTACTAGCTTGAAAATACGAATGTATATTTAATTGTTGTTTTAAAATTTAGAAATTCATTTCAAAATTAAGGATTATCTCCCTCACGCATGGCTCTTATCCTTAGACGAATTTGACTCCATTTTTTGGCACACTGTTCTTCCCTATAATAGCTCTAAAACTTCATTGTTACTTCGGATTTCAAACATTTCGGTTGAGCATCACTGAAGAGACATTATTTGTCGAAATACGCATCTGGTGCATCAAAATTGGTACCGTATTATAAGTTTTCCATTATGGAATACGGCTCAACTGTGTGGGATCCTCACTCAAAGAAGGATGCTAGTACTCTCGAACGAACCCAACGACAAGCAGCTAGGTGGATATGCAGGGACTACAGTACCTATTCTAGAGGGACAGGAATGTTTGAATCACTAGGGCTGGAGGGATTGGAACTTCGGAGGAAGAGGGCCAGACTCCTGGTGAGGTACAAGATCTTACACGGTCATGTCGCCATCACACCTGAAGACCTTGGATTACAAAAGGCTGATGTCAGAACCATGACAAACCATTCTCTGAAACTGAAACAACAGAAGTACAACACAACTGAGACTCCACTCATTTATCCCTAGAACCATCAGAGTGGAAGACATTACCTGCCTCAGTAGTAGAGGCTGGCTCTGTCAACATCGGCAAGAACCAGCTCATGCAGGCCAATCTTGACTAGCAGCACCGTCTCAATCGCGTATTACCCCCAAGGAGGTCTGCGAATTATCTAATAGAACTAGAATATCATACATGATCATAAATCTTGAAAGTGAAATTTGACCTCATCGCTTTAAAGTTTACATGTGACATAAAAATTTACTTCAAATATAACCCCTACATTGTCATAAAATATTCTTCGTCCAAACCTACCTTTTCTAAAAGTTTATATGTACACGAAGGCTGATTCAGATAAAAGTTTTTTATCTGATTATTAAGATAAGAGATTGTCTTTTTAACAATGCGTAAAAAGGAAAATTTTTCTTTTTACAATCTGTGAATTCAAATTTTATTTTAAACTGTAGGATGAACAAAAATTATCCCACCCTTTAAAAAAACAAGAGGCCCACAGGCCTTATCAGTCACCTCAATACTAGTGAAAAAAGTATCACTATTTCCATGGGCTATGAAATCTAGAAAAAAATTCCTGTTCTAAATATCTAAGCTAAATTCTAATGTCCAGCAACAGTATAAAACAAGATGTGTTCTTAAAACTTCACTACCCTCAAAAGGGCATATACACTGATGAAAGGCTTTAAATAATAGGTGTATTAGCATTAAAACATCAAAAGATGACTAATTTGGACTCATCTGAAAGTCATAACCCTGGGTTGTGAAATTCACCATTTTTTGTACATCCTTTTCTGCTATTCCTAAGTATGCATATATATTTTATACAGTATCAGCAAACTTACACATAAATACTATATATACTAAGTTTGGCCCCATTTGGTAAAAGACTATCTGCTCTATCCATCTAGTTTCAATTTAGTATCAAAAGCACTAAAGAAAATGTTATTTAAGTGTTTTACACATAAACACTATATAACAAGTTAGGCCCTGCCCTGAGGTCATAACCCCTATCCCGGGGATCATGAAATTTAAAATTTTGGTAGAGGTCATCCTCCTCTATATCACTATTCATTTAGTTTTTCTTACATGTGTGTGATTCTTGAGAAGAAGATTTTTGAAAATTGATCATTTTGGGGGCAGTTTTTGCCCTGTCGCTAAGGTTAAAAATGTCTATTGTTCACACACTCAATAACTGACCATTTTGGCCCCACCCTGATACCAAAACCCCTACCCCTGGAATAATCAAATTTACAATTTTGGTAAAGGACTATCTGTTCTTTCTAAATATCTCCTTACTTTCAATTTAGTATCAATACAAGAGGCCCATGGGTCACATCGCTCACCTGAGTCACCTTGGCCCATATCTGAAGACTTTCCATATATATTTGCATGTAAAACCTTAGTCCCTATTATGGCCCAAACTACCCTTTGCAAACTTGAATCTACACTATGTCAGAAAGCTTTCATGTAAATGTCAACTTCTTTGGCCCAATGGTTCTTGAGATGAAGACTTTTAAATCTTTTTCCTATATTTGTATGTAAAACTTTGACACACACCCCCCACTTGTGGCCCCATCCTACCCCCCGGGGGGCCTTGATTTAAACAAACTTGAATCTGCACAATTTCAGAAAGTTTTCTTGTAAATATCAGCTTTTCTGACTCAGTGGTTATTGAGAAAAAGATTTTAACTATATATTTGTATGTAAAACTTTGATCCCCCTTGTGGCCCCATCATACCCCCGGGGGCCATGATTGAACAAACTTGAATCTGCACTATGTCAGAAAGTTTTCATGTAAAAATCAGCTTTTCTGGCTCAGTGGTTCTTGAGAAGAAGATTGTTCCTGTATATTTGTATGTAAAACTTTGATCCCCTATTGTGGCCCCATCCAACCCCTGGAGCCCATGATTTGAGCAAACTTGAATCTGCATTATGTCAGGAAGCTTTCATGTAAATCTCAGCTTTTCTGGCTTAGTGGTTCTTGAGAAGAAGTTTTTAAAAGATTTTTCCTATATATTTGTATGTAAAGCTTTGATCCCCTATTGTGGCCCCATCCAACCCCCGGGGCCCATGATTTGAACAAACGTCAATCTGCATTATGTCAGGAAGCTTTCATGTAAATCTCAGATTTTCTGGCTTAGTGGTTCTTGAGAAGAAGATTTTTAAAGTTTTTCCCTATACATGTATATTTGTGTGTAAAACTTTGATCCCCCCTTGGGGCCCCATCTTATCCCCGGGGGCCATGATTTGAAGAAACTTGAATCTGCATTATGTCAGGAAGCTTTCATGTAAATCTCAGATTTTCTGGCTTAGTGGTTCTTGAGAAGAAGATTTTTAAAGTTTTTCCCTATATATTTGTATGCAAAACTTTGATCCCCCCTTCCTACCACCGGGGGCCATAATTTGAACAAAGATGTCAGGAAGCTTTCAGGTAAATTTCAGCTCTTCTGGCCCAGTGGTTCGTGAGAAGAAGATTTTTAAATGACCCCACCCTATTTTTGCATTTTTGTGATTATCTCCCCTTTGAAAGGGACATGGCCCTTCATTTGAACAAACTTGAAAGCCCTTCACCCAAGGATGCTTTTGGCCATGTTTGGTTGAAATTGGCCCAGTGGTTCTGGAGAAGAAGTCGAAAATGTGAAAAGTTTAACAGACAGACAGACAGACGACGGACAAAAAGCGATCAGAAAAGCTCACTTGAGCTTTCAGCTCAGGTGAGCTAAAAACTAAAGAAAATGTTATTTAAGCGTTTTACACATACTATATACCAAGTTTGTCCCCACCCTGGGGTTAGAACCCTTACCCCAAGGGATCATGAAATTTACAATTTTGGTAGAGGCCTTCCTGCTCTACATCACTATGCATTTAGTTTTTCTTACATGTGTGTGGTTCTTGAGAAGAAGATTTTTGAAAAATTGTCAATTGGGACAGTTTTTGCCCCGCCCCTAAGACCCAAGGGGTGCAAGAATCCTGAAATTTACAATTTATGTTCCCCTTGTTCAAAAGATATCTCAAACCAAATTTGAAAAGAATTGGAATGATAGTTATCAAGAAGAAGTTAAAAATGTCTATTGTTCACACACTCAATAATTGACCATTTTGGCCCCACCCTGATACCAAAACCCCTACCCCTGGAATAATCAAATTTACAATTTTGGTAAAGGACTACCTCTTCTTTCTAAATATCTATTTACTTTCAATTTAGTATCAATAACATTAAAGAAGATGTAATTTAAGTGTTTTACACATAAACACTATATAACAAGATTTGCCCCGCCTAGCTAGGGTCAGAACCCTTACCCCCCGGGGGTCATGAAATTTACAATTTTGGTAGAGGCCTTCCTGCTCTACATCACTATGCATTTAGTTTTTTTTTTTTTTTTTTTTTTTTTTTTTTTTTTTTTTTACATATATGTGGTTCTTGAGAAGATTTTTGAAAATTTGTCAATTTTGGTCAATTTTTGCCCTACCCTTACGGCCCCAGGGGCGCTGTCCAAGTCCTGAAATTTACAATTTATGTCCTCCATGTCCCAATGATGCTTCATACAAAATTTGGAAAGAATTGGACTGGTAGGTATTA
Organism: Ostrea edulis; assembly: GCF_947568905.1. Classification (NCBI taxonomy): domain Eukaryota; kingdom Metazoa; phylum Mollusca; class Bivalvia; order Ostreida; family Ostreidae; genus Ostrea; species Ostrea edulis. The sequence continues at coordinate 78,198,428 of NC_079164.1, read as the reverse complement.
AGAAGAAATTAAAAATGTTCAATTGTTAATGCACGACGACGGACGAAAACCATATTGCAATAGGTCACCTGAGTTTACTTTTTAAAAGCTTTTTCCCGGAATATTTCCGGCTACGTGTTTTTTTTTTAACCTTCTCGTGCTATACAGAACTTCCGATTTGAGACCACCAAGATTTCTACAACGCGACGACTACCGTAGTAACGGTAGTTTCAAGTTTGATATGGTTGTCGTCTTTTAAAAGACATTTTCTTATGTGTCTGGAAGTTAAATGAACTACTACAATTAAAACAGGCAAACTATTCAATCAGATTGTCATTTCAACAGGTGTCCACTTCACGTACACAAATGACCGACATTGGATGGGGAAAATTACAGGCCTACGAGGCATATGGTCGAGCGGGTGATAAGAAAGAGGATTTTGATATCGTATCATACGAGGAAGCCCTATCAGATAAATATGCTTCATTCCGACACGCGTCACACTCGATGCTGTTTGCAAGAAATGACGCTATCCTTTGGGAACTATACAACTGCAGGGGTGCAGTGCTGGTAATTCTGTTTCTTGCTTTTCATCACATCATGTCGCTAAAAGAACAACATTTTAGTTACACTATCATCTCCTTGAAAGCAGACAAACTTTGCTGTGTACCTGCACGGAACATTTCAACTAGGTTGACAAATGAACTAGGTGCAACACTAAATAGGGAAGGAAGGAGGACTAGTATTTCAGAATACACAGACACTAGTTGCAATACTTTGTGTTTCAATTTAAAGCAAACATGGTCCAAAGAATAACAATCAAGTAACTAGTTTATGCATCATGCAGGCTGACTACAGTTTAAATACAGTGACTTCATATCGTGTTCAACTACATTCACACAAAGTTTGACAACAGGGTTGACACTGTAGAAGCTTAATTTTTAAAGAACTAGAGGCTGCAAGTTCAAATCCTGGTTGAGACTGAATTTTTAATTACATTTATATATTAACTCTTTCAGATGCAGATGAGGTTTGATGGTTTGCTGGGGTTTCCCGGTGGCTTAGTTGATCCCGGAGAAAACCCCCTCCAAGCAGCAAACCGTGAACTGGAGGAAGAAATTGGTCTTGACATGCAAAAATTTAAACTGTCAGACAGAGATCATGTCATTTCCTTTGTGAACAAGAGCAAGACTCTTGTGTTACACTTTTATGGGAGAGAGGTGACTCTGCCACAATTCCAAGAAATTGAACTTGAAAATTTAAAAGCTCCAGATTATGGATCAGAGGTATATATATTACAACAGGTATTAGTCTCAATACACCATTGCAAAACCAGTAATATATCGTACTGTTTAATATAAAGGAACCAAATATATGCCAAAAGTACCAACACTAAAGAAAAAATAAATTATGCCATCATTAATTGTGGTTACCGCATTTCCTTTCTTTAACAGACACTAGGTATAGTACGACCGCCACTGTTTACAATGGGTGATGGATACAGAGGACTTCCTGCCTTTTTGTCCAATAGTTTTGCAGGAAATGCACGTCAAGAGTTACTAATTGGGTTACAACACTACAAGCTACTCCCAGAGGATGAAATTCAGAAAGCTGTTAACTCATGGTTAATATTTCAACAACAAAATAAAGACACTATAGGTGTGACTAATTTAGAAAATTAAATGGGTTGGTAGTACATGTGTATTATTTACTTGTTCCTGTCCAGGCTATTATTGTATCTTTTGTTGTTTCACAAGTTCTCCGGTCTCAATAAACAAATGGAAAAGAGCTGTCTCAGCAAACACTTGTGATAATAATGTACTCTTTCTATTATCTACGACTGTGTAAAGATTTACACTACTAAAATTTATTTCTTTGCATGGTCAAACTTGATTGGCAATTCAAACTAAGGAAAATACCAGTTTTAGGATATCAATATGACTTAGTATGTTTAATGACAACTTAAACATCGGTCCTGATAACATAATTCAGGAAATAAATATATATGTTTATAGAACATTAACACCAAACTTTCAAATCTTGGTCATGTAATATTGGTGAAGGCCTCCTATTTTTCAAACTTTGGTCAGAATGTTTTTCTACATGGATATATACATGTAATGTTGCAGCTTTTGTTATATACATGTAATGGGCATTAATAAAATCTATTAAAATATGCACATGCAAGTCTGTCCTTCAGTTTGCCTCCTTAAGTAAAGGAGAAAGGCCGAAAACTGTCCATTCTGTGAGAGAAAGAACTAATTGAGGGCCGTAGGATAGTAGGTTCATTGTTTACAAAATAGACAGTCACAGGTAAGGGTGCTCAATTGAAAGTTCCCCTATGTACGATAGGCATGTCTTCCTTTAATGGAGAAAAGTGTTTTTTTTTAAAACTCGGTGAAAGTCCAAGGAAACTGAAGATGAGCAAAATACTGATGGTATATTAAGTGAAATTTTGGACGCAGAAATGGAAAATAGTTTAACGCAAAATGAGGCAAACTTCAACCTGGATGTAGTTTCATCATCGGACATTTCTGATGAGGAACTTACAAATGCTGGCCAGGATATTGCAAATATTGAGCGTTTTCTTAACTGCTGAATCAAAAGGAATTAGATGAGTTACTGAAGAAAGGACTATCAAAGAAAACATGAGGAAAGGTGAGGTAGGTTATATCAATTATATTGTTCAATACAGAGGTATATCAATTACCTCAAATCTAGGAAAACTTTTCAATAGAACAATCCATACTAGGCTACTTGAATTTGTAAACTCTATGTCACTGATAAGTGAAAATCAAATTGGTTTCAAAGAAAATTGTAGAACATCAGACCACATGTTCTCTATAAAAACAATAACTGACCATTACAAAAACAAAAAAGTATATGCGGCTTTTATTGATATTAGAAAAGCATTTGACACTGTATGGAGATTAGGTATATTTTATAAACTCCTTGAATCTAATATCTCAAAAAATTGTTAATATTTTATTTTCCATGTATAGTAACACAATGAGTAGAATCAAATTTTCTGATGGTTTAAGTGATGTATTCAATTCTGAATGTGGTGTCAAACAAGGGGATGTCTTAAGCCCCATACTCTTCAATGTATTTATTGATGTATTGTCAATGACTTGAAGAATGGAAAATGTGATCCTGTACAAGTCAGGGTTCCAAATTACCGCTAGCCCACTCGCATTGGCGACTAAACTTTGCTTGTGGGCACCCAAAATTTCCGTTCTCATCGCCCACTTGGCGACCGTAATTGTCCGATCAACATTTTTCTTTCCGACTGATCCGAGTCCTATTATAATTGAAGTTCAATTACCGGTTGAGGTTTTGCCACTTGGCGAGACATTCCTGTGGTATCAAATCTTCCAAAAATGTACTTAAACCAGAAGTTGAACAACGCTAGGGTTACTTCAAACGAAAAGAAAACATCTGCTTTTACCAAAGTGGAAAGAAGGGGAGAATATGGTTCGATGACGGCGAAAAGGGGATGACGTGATGTGTGTACAAAACATGACATGAAAGGTCCAATCGTTGTGACAGCTTGCCCAAGTTATAAACTTGACAGCATCGTAAAACTGAGAAATTTTGAAATCACATAAAAAGTTGGAAGAAACGTGTGTTAAAGTCAGACGCCGCGAAGATAATAAAGTCCATGAACTCCGATATTTTTGCTATGTTGACGGATTGAGAGTGGAAATGAGAGAGAGATATTTGAAAGAATTACGGAGAAGAAAACAGAATTTAAATATTGATATTTTATTTTTTAAATAAATTGCAACGTGACCTGATGTTTCTTTTTTCTTGTAAAGAAACCATGGTATTCAATTTCATGATATGTGTGGGCTACTGAAATTTCATGTGGGCTAACAGTATTTCTTATTCAGGGGCCCACTTGGCCCCTAAGGTATTCAGTCGAAGTTGGGACCCTGCAAGTAAACAATGTTCATGTAAATTGTATGTTGTATGCTGACGATATTGTAATCTTTTCTGCAAGCAAAAGTGGTTTACAGAACAGCCTTGATATTCTCAGTAACTATTGTTCAAACTGGAAACTGCAAGTCAATGTAGATAAATATAAAGTTTTGATATTTAACTCAAATGGCAAACCTCAAGGAAATTAATCTACTATTAATGGCAATACAATACAAATTGCACCAAAATACTGTTATTTAGAAAAGCAAGTTTTAAAATGAAAAGAATCATTGGTATTGATAATTCATGTAGACTTTTAGAAAAACTTTTTGATGCTTTTGTACTTCCAGTTCTTCTTTATTGTAGTGAAATGTGGGGAGTGGATCTCTCATCCAAAGATATTTCAAATCTAGAAAAATTTCAGTTAGAATTTATTAAAGATATCCTTGGAGTGCACTGTAAAACATCCAATGCTGGTTATCTAGCTGAACTTGATAGACTACCACTTTGGTCCAGAATTTCATTCTCAAGTATTAAATATTGGAATCATCTGATAACATCCGACTCTTTTTGGCTTTTAAACTTTACCAATCCACAAGTGATTACAACACTTGGACCAGGAAAATATTTTCTATTCTAGATAATCTGGGATTTTCAAACATTACAAAATATAAAGATTCAATTCAACACCTTTTACCAAACATAAAACAAAGAATCATTGACCAATGCACCCAGGAGCAATCATCAACAATCTTTGGTTAAAAAAAACTTGAATTTTATAAAAAATTATACACAACAAAAAGAAGTCCATATGTTGATTTACTCAGAATAAGATGAGAGATCCTCTCTTTAATAGTAGAATTAGATGAAGTGCACATAAACTTGCAATAGAAAGTGGTAGATATAATTCCACAACAATGAATGAAAGATGTTGTAATGCTTGCAATACTGGTGTGATCGAAGATGAAATTCATTTTCTTTTTCAATGTAAATCTTATTCTAAGCTAAGAAACACCTACCTTAGAAACATTTATAATATAACACAGAAAAATATTACTCTAGTCTCAACAATGAAAGATACATGTTACAAATATATTTTAACAGTGATATACATAAAGTCTTAAAAATTACTGTGAAATTTATTAGAGACTGTTTTGAATACAGAAGTCAATTACTTTCAACTACATAAAAATTATGTAAACATTATGTATTGATGTTCAATGGGCCTTTGCCAATTATTGTGTTTGTGCCAATAAATATTTGTATTTGCATCATTGTTTGCAACTTCGCAGCAAAACAGGTAAAATATCTTGGGCCAGAATTCATTTGGATTTACATCACAAGAATATATTTTGAAAACGAGTGATGAGTGAGACATCAACAAGATTACGGTATTCATGGGAATGTTAAAAGTAGTGACACTCAAAATGCAGATGAAGAGAAACAAGTGAAAGTACCAGGAACTGGAAATACCACTAGTGAAATCAAAATCAAATCTGGCAATGTTTCCTTCGAGTTCAAGTTTTGAAGTCACGTAAATTAAATGTTGCATTTAATGTATTTGTTGTTTTTCCCCCTTGGGTACATTCCAATCTTTACCTGCCACTGTCCATTCTGTTTGTTGTAACTGTCCATTCTGATTGAAAAAGAATGGACAGTTATTAAAAAAGAATAGACACTTACAGGTAACTTAATGGACTGTTAATGAAGTTCGCACAACAAAAACCTAGAGAATGGACAATTCAAACAAAAGGTTTACGTCACAATCATGTTTTAAGTGAGACAATCAGCAGGTAAATACTTTTTACAATGTACCACTTCATTTGTGACTGTGTAACACCAGGTATTGTTATTTCACACATAAAAGACAACACCATCTTTTCTATACTGTATTTGAACACGAAGTTTCATTTTATCTTTAGTATTTATTTTTGTAAAACACAAATAACAAAGATGAATTTCACCTGTAACTGAGTACTTTGATGTCTTTTTAAATAAGTATCTGCTCTTGAGGGCCTGCCATGGAGAAATGGCTTTCAGAACGAGATTACATACGGAACAATGTTTGACAATAACAGTGTCACTTTGTAATTTCTCTGTGGAGTCTGATGCTGTCAAGTCTTTCAAACCTTATAAGCAGTTTGTGGTAATTTCTGTCAGACTCCTGCCTCCAGTTTTAGGGCATTGACTCGTTTCAACATTTCACTCAGATCATCTCCCCTGAAATTGCATAAAAAGCATATTTAAAAAGACAAACTACTTGTAATTTAGCTTAATAACTGAGAAATATCTGTGCCATCACAAGTCTACCATTTTCCCAAATTTCTGAAATACTGGGCAAAAACCTCTCGGAAATTCTTTGTTCTTTTATGAATTTTACACAATTCATTAATTTTACAATGTGTCATTTTTTACTAATTATAAGAATTTCAAAACATGGTGTTTGAACATGCATATGCTTGCTGTTTCTATTGACATGTGTCAATTTCCCATTCACATACTCTCTTTAAAGCTAATGTGAATTTACATCCTATACATGGTTTTATGTTCAATGAAACTTGATGTGTCGAAATGACATGATTGCCCTCGCTGTTTGAAACAGGATGTGAAAATAACAATGGGTGCAAATGAAACATAAATAAAATGTCATATTTGTGCTTTAGTTTTATTAAATCAGTTGATAAGAGAATTGAATTACATTAGTTTTAAGGACATGGAAGCTGGGCCTTGTAAATTAATGAATTACTCAGATACTACATATAATTACATGACATGAAACATTGACAAACTTGATCTATAAGTCATCAATATAGGAGATATACCAAATATTAGCTTGTTATCTACAGGCATAGAAAAAAAGTCTGGCAAACAGTGAGAATTTAGAATTTTTAAAAAAGTTCTAGGGCAATTATGGTGAAAATAATTCAATAGGCATGAAATTCGAACTTGGATTGTAAGTCGTCAATATAAGAGATCTACACAGGCAAATGTGCCTCACGTGAATTTCACGTGAAATTCACATGAATTTCATGTGAAAATTTCTATGTGAAATTCACGTTAAAAGAGCATCAAATGTGAATTCACACGAAAAAAAATCACGTGAAATTCACATGAATTTCACATAAAATTCACGTGAATTTCACGTGAAATCTTTAACATGAATTTCACATAAAATTCACGTGAATTTCACATAAACTTTATAACTTAAATCATACATGGATATTTTGATAATCTGAATCTCGGGTTCAGATGAACACAAAAAGGAGTACAAATCTGCTTTCAATCTGCTGATAATTTAATTGATTGAATTTGTTTTTAAATGGTTGTCTTCATTGTCTTTTTTTTCTTTCTTTTAATCTCTGAAAAAGAAATATTTATGTATTAGAAGGACTGTTCAATATACAAAAGGAGTCATATTAAGCCTTATGTACACATACTGTACTATGAATGTAATTGCATGTAGATGTAGCAGAAACGAAGAAAAAAAAGTTGCAAAATTATCAATAATTTGTGTTTGAAAGAAACATAACCTTTTATATATCATCATACAGAATAGAATAGAACTATTATACAAGATACAGAAGGAAGTCATGGAATATGTTTTCAAATTGTCATGTTCTAACCCAGAGGCGATTTGAAAATGACTTTGCATTCCTCATTATCTAGATTAAATCTATGTAAATGCATTGCTTAAAATGAAACGATTGATATTGATAGAGCTTTCAAGCTTACATTCTTCTCATTTAAAACTATAGTTAAATGGGGGAGCAACCAATATATATATATATATATATACACACATTTAATTGGCATTACGATATATATAACAATCGATGGACATTGTTACACATCACCCCCCCCCCCCCCCCCTTTCAACATGCCTGATTTCGATGATGCCTCTATGAAGGTAATATAGAACGTTACTTAGCACCCCTAATCAATATCTAAATCGATTAAATTATAAAAATTATGTTCTGAATTACGATTACCATGTTCTCTGATGAATAAGGAAAGATTAACAAACCGTGTAGAGTTATGCGATTCTGCGACACGTCCCCGAAGTGACTTCCGTATTTTCGCTGTCGTGCCTATTCGTTGACGTACCCCGTCTAAAGTAATTCTCATCAGTCTGAAATAAGCGGTTGCATTAGGAACTTTAGATCACATAAATGTAATAAGCCTAATGGCTTGAATTTACACTGAACATTTATAAATTACAATGCTCAATCTCATCTTACCTGTAGAGTTTCTATGTACGTTCACATTCGCTGTCTTGCATACGTCAGACGCGTCAGACGGCTTACTCGAGTGTGACGTCACAGTCTTGTAACTATTACCGGAATCTGACTGTAGTGTAAAGCTTTATATATATTTTTTAAAAGTTATCTAAATATACATGGACAGTAATGTTAAGGATTGTTTATGTTATTCGCTTTCTTCCGAGTGCTAGAAATCTGTGTTTTCCTTTTGATTGACGATCTACAAATTCGGGATGGTGAATACGGCTGATAGAAAATTTTCATTTCTACATGCGTGTATCAGCAATTTCCAATAAGTCTAACTTTATGCATACACCAGCTTCCAAGGTATCACACCGGTAATTATTCTCGATGTATCTAATAAGGAGGGGGGGGGGGGGTAATTAAAATTGATGCCAAACTACCGGCAGCGGAAAACAATATCATGGCATTTTTCCCCACCTGCACAATACTACCCTCAAATCACATGTATGTAAACAGCCCAAGTGCACCCCGACAAGTAGCCTGTTACTAACATCATAAAGCAGCGCGATAAAAACTTTAACTCATCTTCAGTAGTTTTACAAAACTGACAAAAACAACAATCTTTTGGAATGCATGGTTTTGAATATCCACCAGTTTCAATTTCTAAAGGGTGGGCAAATATTCTTAGCTATCTAAAACGTACTGATCTCACAAATGGAAATTTCAAATGGTCTTATTAGTTTTAATTCATAGTTCTTTCTGATTCTACTGTAAAATAGTAATTTTCCATGTGTAGAAAATTTCGTGGTTTTGAAGTTGCACATTCTAACTCTATCAATACAGTGATTCTTCAAGTAGTTGGAAAATATGCTTTCATTAATATCTATGATGATGAGAGATTTAATTTATATTTTAATTCCTAAGAGAAAAAATAATGGGAAATGAGAGAAATCAGGTGTGGAAAGTACATGTAATCATACTGCGTACAGAACAATGCAAGTTAATAATTTCGCAAATAAACGAGGAGAGGGAGGCGTGAGCAGGATCTACTTTATTGGTCGTTTGCCTACATTTTATAAATGTACTCTTACTTTTGAATTGCCTAATCTCCATATCGTTTTATATTTTACCTTAATTTTATTTATTTTTTCGCTTGAATATATTAAGAAGTGTGAATATTTCACTTTAATCGCTTTTCTTGTTAAAGTTTTAACGTGAATAGCTTTTCACGTGAAATTCGTGTGAAATTGTTCGTGTGAATTTCACATGAAGAAATTTCACGTGAAATTCGTGTGAATCTTTTCACGTGAAATTAACGTGAATCAACGTTCACATTATTTCCTTGCGATAATCAAATCACATTAAAATTTTCGCAAGGAACTAATGTGAAAAGTGATATAATGCTTTTCACGTGAAATTCATGTGAAAAATTTAACGTGAATTTCATGTGAATTGCTGTTCACGTGAAATTCATGTGAATATTTTAACGTGAATTTCACGTGAAAAGTGGTTCACGTGAAATTCATGTGGACATATTAACGTGAATTTCACGTGAATCACTTTTCACGTGAAATTCACATGAAATTTACGTGAATTTCACGTGAAAGGTTCATGTGAATTTCACGTGAACAGCATTTCACATGAAATTCACGTGAGGCACATTTGCCTGTGTACCAGATGATAGCTTATTATTTACAAGCACAACAAAAAAGCCCGCATTACAGAATAATGCGCAGAGAGGGGTTAACATATATGCTCCACCCCATTGCATGACAGATGCTTACTACTGGACCCCAAAGATGTGAAATTTGTAGTACTGCCCTAGTTTATGAAACAACAAAATATCTTGGGACAGGAACACAGCAGATGCATATTCAAACAAAAAGTATTACGAATCACTGAATTCAGAAACTGTGAGGTTGTTGTCTTACTCTTGTTGGAGAACTTCCTTTATCTGCTTGAGTTGACCAGATTTTAGGGTAGGACTGGCGTACACCCTGTTAGGTGTCTGGGATATCTGTCTTTTCTGGTATTCTTGTTTAATTTTCAGCTAAGAAAAATAATAAAATATAAATATTTTGAAACTAGGAAACTTTTATAAAACTTTTTTCTTGCATTGTTCAATTACATAATGTCAAACTGTGTGAACTGAATGTGCATAAATTTTCTATGAAGATAGTTCACCCTATCCCCCCCTCCACATTTCCTTCTAAGTGTTGTCCCATTTCTAGGGACCTCTTGTAATAGTTCATCCTACCCCCCCCCCCCCCCCCCCCATTTCCTGTTGTACCTGTTCTAGGGACCTCTTGTAGACCTTTAGTTGTTCCTCCATTGTCTCCAGTTCTCGCTTCATTCCTCGTTCAGCCTCGGACATCAATGGCATCTTCTCTTGTAGTCTCCTCATTACATCCTCAATCCTGCTCAATAAAGAAGTAGGTACAATTTCTAAAGTCATCTGGCCCAAAATATTGTGCCACACCTACTGTGACACATGGCCCAGTTTTTGCAGTCTCATCCGAAGGATTGTCCCATTTTGTCGCCTCTTACAACAAGCAAGGGGTACTGAGGACCTATTCTAACCCAGATCCCCAAGGGATTAGAATGTCGATGAAGAGCTTTTGCATATATTTTATTATATACAAGTAACTAATGAAAGTGATTAATTTTATTTCGCATGTGGTCCTTCTTGCTAAATTACGCGATCATAAATTCTTCATGGTGTATTTGGAATCTAACGTATGTATACTATTGGTACATTCCGACTCTTGTTCAGCTTGCATTCTTAGCCTATTTTTGTACCATCGAGCACCATAAAGAAGTTATAAACATTTGCCGTTCCAATACTCAAATACGATATACAACGTATCTAATATTGTAACTCATCTTCTCCAGAGAGAACTTTTCACATGTATTCAGACATTGTACACAATATACATGTTTCTAATATTGTAACATAAACATGTAGAGATTAAATCTAAACTTTTCTTTTTCAGAGAGAACTTTTCATGTGTATTCAGAACACCCATTTCTTGTATTGAAAACATGAATGCTTTTTTTACATGAATATAAATGTATTTGCTTTTCAGAAATAACACCTTTAATATGTAAGATTTACTCTCAGATCAACACATAAATCCCCATGAGTACAGCTTTAAACATCACCATTCCAGCTGACCACTGACCGTTGAATGATCTCCTCCTGTTTGTCCTGACAGTCACTGTATTTGGAGGCCAGATTTTCAGCCATATCTCTGACTTTGTTCTGGGACACCTTCAGATGCTCAATGTCCTCTTCCTGCTGAATCCTCAGATTTCTCAGGATCCTTACTCTGAAAAATGTTGCCAGAAAATTAGATATCACTAATAGGGGTGCAATAATAGTTATTGCTTTTCTACCTCGTAATACAAAATTTGATTGGTTAACTAAATGTAGCTGTGTGTAAATTTATGAACACCGGGTGGGGGGGGGTGGGGGGGGGGTTAAATAATGTGATGTCACAATGTTTAAGCATTAATATGTGTACAAAGTGGACTACTCTTATAATCGTCTGCACAAATGGCAATGGACCTAGATAAAGAGTTCATTAGGACATAAACTCGTTATATTTGTCAAAACCAATTAAGATGTATTGGGATTTACCTCGGGTTGTATTCCATCACTGAGGCTTCGGGGTGTATGGAATATTACTCAGGGTAAATCCTTGTATATACCCTTGATTGGACCTGGATAAGTAATAAAATATCTATAGGAGATTTTTCCTAGATTAACTTTTCTTAAAAGTAGGCCACACACCAAGGTCATAAGGTAAAAAAAAAAAGGAACCAAAAGAAGGGCCTTGTTACAAGGAATGCACAAATGAAATAAGAGAGCCCTATCACTCACCATTTAAAAGTTACGAGCAAGGATAAATCTTAATAAAACTTGGATTAGTCTCCAAGATGGAAGGATCATGGTTTCACAGAAAAGGTCTTTTAAAAATCAATAGAGGTATCATCCATTCCTTCTGGGTAATACTGTACAGAGATTGATTCTATCAACCAAAGGGTTCTTAAGATGTTGAATTGACAACATTTTCTCAGGTTCAGAGTAGTTTGACCCCTGACAATTGACCTTGTCACTCATCAACAACGGTCAAATACTCTCTGTGGGCTACCAGTACACAAAATTCGATGTTTGCCAAGCAAAGGGTTCTCAAAATTTTGAGCAGACAACACTTAGGTCTACCGACAGACAGAAGCGAACCAATATGCACCCCCTTTTTTCAAAGGGGGCATATAAATATCGCCAGTACATTGCAGAATAAGTACATGTATACAACTAATTGGGGTGTTTCGCTAATAATGGTCATTGTAATACTACATAGGTGCATTGCAATATACAAGTACATTTGAATGACACAATGTACATAAATACACAAAATAGGAAAATCAATGTCCTGCAATACTTTTCAGAAATATAAGATTTGCACATTTTGATTTAACTGAGTGTAATGACCTAAAAATGCTGATATGATTTTGTAGTTCTTGGTAAATTCAATATACTGTCAGTTATAACAGCAAGATTTTGATAGACTTGTATATTTCATTACGAATGATGAATAAATTGAAGAAAGAAACAATTCATTTTTATAAAGATTCATGGCGATACAATGTAGATCTATATTACAATATTTTTTAAAAAGAAAATATTGTGATGTATCACGATACATCCCCAATTACCTCAATTCACACCAAACGGGTTGTACAAAGGAAATCATCATACATGTCAAAACACAATACGAAAAGTATAATCAAATTTTAGAAATCCTTGATAAAAATTGAGCGAGTCATCATTAAACATGCCACACCCCGTGAATCATATAGTAAAAATGAATTCCATAAAAACCATATACTCAATATATTTGAGGATTATTAATGAGGAAAATGGTGCAAGTCAAATGAAATCAATAGACTGATAGGGTGGCAGAACAATATGTGTCGAATAGTCATAGGAAGGGGGTCTTCCACACCGACACAGTGACTGAAGACATTCCATGCTGTTGTACACTGGTTAACAAATGTGATCTTTCTGGTGGCACTGACAGTAATTTATACATGAAAATCATAAATCAAAGTTGGAGCAATCTACATGAATGCTGGTCTTGAAATCTACATTGAGTCAATGACCTGGGAAAATGTACAGGTGTGTCGTATGTTATTTCCAGCCAACATAGGTAAAAAGTGGTTAACCATATCATAAAAATGGTTTGGATTTAAAACAGAATGCAAATATAGACTGATATGAAAATTTCTTCATTTGGGTACCATTGTTTTCTTTAATGAATTCCATCTGTACCAGTCAATTTGGTGTCCACAAGGTAAAAACTTGAAAAGAACTTCTTAATTAGGAGAAGGGCTTTACACAATAAAAGAATGATCTAAATGTACAGATCCACCCATATTCACACCATTATTGAATATGTACATCAAAATAGTCTGAACATCAATCATTGTATTTCACAAGATTACCGCAAACGGTACATAATACGGTCATGAAAATGCTTACATGGGGTGTATTTCTTAAGCCATAATTTGTAGAACTCTGCTTCAGGTGGTATCAGCCATCATCAAACTGTAATATACCTTTTTTTTGCATAATATGAATTAGCTTAATACCCAAATAAACACTCTGTAAAATAAGGTTCTCACTTGAAAACTGGGGGAGGAGTTCACTAAACAAATCATGAACTCTCTTTGTAATATATTCCTCAAAACGGACTAAGTTCAACAACCTGTAATTTTCTCAAAAATTGAAGAAAATCAAAATCCTTCCCACATGCACATCTTCAATATCCATACAAACACTCTGTAAAACAAGATGGTCCTCACTTGAAAATTGTGGGAGGAGTTTGCTGGACAAATTATGTACCCTCCATATGACAATAATTTTCAAATAAAGGGGCAAAACTCCTGCAAGAGAGGTAGAAATGGATCAAAACTGTAATAAGATCTAGAGTGATGCACAAAGAAGCTACATAGCAAGTTTTAGCTTGATATGCGACAGAAAAATGAAATTAGAAACAGAAAACCCTGAACAGACATCACTATACCATGACATTCGTCTAAAGATGCTTTATGCAGAGAAAACAAATTCATGGACTTTAAAGAACCGTATGAATATGTCTTATATATGGTATATTCATTGTGCCATAATTTTTCTCTTCTATGTCATTTGTTTTTTATTTTGACTGTATGCCAACATGGTGATGTCAATAAATAAATTGAATTGAATTGAAAGACAGGCCCATAAAAAGATGTTCTATTGTAACATCACAATAAAATGCCAGGAACTCTATTGCAAAAGAAACATTTTGAGAATAAGCATTAATTCCATATAATAAAAACCCATTACATGAATATTCAAGGCATATCAATCTTCAGGCTTTATAAATTAAGAGAGTGCCTTAATTAAAGCTCCAAGCACAGGAAGATCAGCTATTTTGATAGCTTATTGAAAAAATCATAAACAAATACAACAATAATTGCAGTTAACAGTTAAAGCAGTTCATGCAAGTTTGAAATTTCCCACATATAATGTCCACATAGCTAGGCCAATCCATGGAATTCTAACCTGTAACTACATACACCAATCCATGGAATTCTACATACACCAATCCATGGAATTCTAACCTGTAACTACATACACCAATCCATGGAATTCTAACCTGTAACTACATTCATCAATCCATGGAATTCTAACCTGTAACTACATTCATCAATCCATGGAATTCTAACCTGTAACTACATACACCAATCCATGGAATTCTACATACACCAATCCATGGAATTCTAACCTGTAACTACATTCATCAATCCATGGAAATATAACCCATGACTACATACAGTGGATGTATTTGATTTCGTGTTACATTTCATTATTTTCGTGTTTGGGAGAAAACAACGAATTAAATCCAACAAAGATTTTTCACATCAGAAAATCCTTATTTTAATGTTAGAAATCTGTGTCTGTTATTTGTTGTCTATTTATAGATCACATTTCGCCAGTCCGTAATTGTCACCATTATATTCCTATACTGTTGTATCAATTAATATACATGTATAGTTAATCTATTTATCACAAAAATACACAGGTGTAAATAAAAAAGTTCAATATGATTAAGATTGACTGATTGAATATTTCACTTATATGGAGATGTCACCACTGCCGGTGAAAGGCTGCAATATTTAGGCCTATGCTCGGCGCTTATGGCCATTGAGCAGGGAGGGATCCTCGGTTTTTGCGGTCTCATCTGAAGGACCGCCCCATTTAGTTGCCTCTTATGACAAGCAAGGGGGTACTGAGGACCTATTTTAACCCGGATCCCCACGGGACATGTAATTAAGAATGAGAATGATTACTATCAAAACAGCCTGGGTACAACAATTCAATGACCCAAGCTTACATGCACAGTGGAATAATGATTATTTGGAATAGGTGTTAAAGTTGACACGCTTCATCAAACAAACGACGTATAAATGACATGTGTATTTTAACAGTATTTAAGTAAGTTAGGATTTCAGATAAGTGGCATTGTTTGGTATGCATAATATGTATTTTTCAGGTGATCTCAAACAACGAAAATTAATGCACACAAAATCGTGTTCACTACAAAAACAACGAAATTTTCCCCAAAGAAATTAAATATGTCTACAAGACATCAATCCATGGAACCCATGACGATCGACATATATGCCAATCTATGGAATTATAACGCCACGACGACACATGTCAATTCATGGAATTATAGCCCCATGATTACATATGACTCATGTAGCTCATGACTACATATATCAGTCCATAGAATTACATATGTATAACCCTACGACTACAAACTTCAATCCATGGAATTCAGGATGACATATATCAATACATGGAATTATATAACCACACAAGTACATAAATCAACCTATGGAATTTTAACTCCTCTGACTACCTACGTCAATTCATGGAATTATATTTACATCGAAACAAGGTTTTCTCTATACAGGAAAACTTAATTTGTTGTCATTAGATGTATAATGCAAAAATTATTTGACAAAATGTCAAAACATGATCCAGCTGGGCCACATGTTGACTCAAAAACATTAAAAATGACAGGTATCAATTTTCCTTGAAAAGAAATATTCGTTTCTCATTTTATGCAAAAAATCCCAAAAATAGCACCTCTTTCAGAACTGACAGATGCCTTTTAGTATATTGATGGTAATCATGACTCATTAGCAGATAGGCATGTCCTGTTCGTGTACCCCTTGCACATTTTAAAAAATTGCTATCTTCTAGAAAAGTGCTAAAGAAAAATGGTAGACTGTTTCGTGTTACTTCAAATTCACTCAACAAATAAACCATGATGCTGTGTGAAAAGAAATTTTTTTCTCCAAAAAAAGAACAATGTAATAAAAAGATACAGCAATTGGTGTATAAAGAATGTAAAATAGATATTTTTGATAAAATCCACCCACCAGCCCCATTTATTTTTCAAATCAGGATGGAAATCAAACTTTGGGCTTTTCTGCCAGTCAAAATTTTATGTGACTACCATCTCTGTAGTTCCTTTTTAAAAGTGTTCTCACTCACTTGTAATGCGTATATCATAGACCTGAAAATACGTTCTACAGAGTTCTGTTGATGTAAATATAAACAATGAAATGCCAATATCCCCAATAATGATAACTAAGTTAAAATGACCGAGTTAACAAAAGCATCTCTACAGTAACTATAAGCATCTGATTCTTGAAAGAGACATGTATATCTAAAACTAACAAGGAAGAATTGTTTTAGCACCCTAAAACTGATGTCATCCCTTCCATTTTCCATAGTTTACATAAGAGCTCAATGTCAAAGGACAACAAAAATGGCACGCAATACCCTGTCTTATCATGGTATGCCAACATACCAAATATCAAAGGCATATGTCAAAAGACAAAAAAGTTATTGTCCAAACAAAAAAAAAGGACCCAAATTTTCTATCATTTGACCTTTACATAAAAGATAAAGGTCAAAGGTAACCAAAAAAGATATGCAACACACTATCTTATCATGGTACAGTAAAACTCTGATATAGCGAATTTCTGCAAACACTCTGTAAAAATTTGCTATAAGCGTAATTCGCTATACGTTTATAGCAAATTCATAATTAAAATATAACGAATTCGTTATAAAACTGATTTGTTCTACATGTATATCAGTTGTATAAGAAAGCAGCAATCGATATACTTGCGTTTGTATTGTCTCTAAGAGAAATTAAGCCTATGTATTTTCGAGAAGAAACACATATTTTTATACAAGATATATATACACTGATTTATATATGATAATTTATCTTGAGGGATTATTAAGTCACGCAAGAACATGTCGAAAGAAAAATATCAACAAAATTATGTGCAATCCATACAAACAGTCTATCGCAGTTGTCAGTTACTTGTTGCTTTACACAAATAAACGAGTCTATGATAAAATAAATGCAATCAAACTTCAAATTTAATTAAAGAGAATAGTAAACAATACCAAGAATATATTTGTTAAATGTATGTGTAAGTATTGTTTTGTGTTAAGAAACTCTTTTGAACCCCCCCCCCCCCCCCAGAAATTTCGTAAGAAGCGATTGTTAAAAATCACGAATTCAAAATGAAAAAAAAAAATCGTTATAAAATGTGATTTTTACGTTCATTTTTAATTCAAGGGGAATATGAATTTACTTCGTTATATCCGTAAATTCGCTATATCCGTGTTCGTTATAGATGCAGATTTTTATATAGAATATATAAAGAATTTGCCGGGGAAATCGACTTCACTTCGCTATAGTCGTAATTTCGCTATATCTGTGTTCGCTATATTCGAGTTTTACTGTATACCAAATATCAAAGGCCTCTGTCAAAAGACGAAAAAGTTATGGTCCGGACATACTTTGTATGAGAAGTGGAAGAAGAAAAATTCACACCAACACAATATGTCCCCCTTCTGGGAAGAAGAGACATAATTAAAAGTAAAAAAAAGCACTGACAAATGGAACACCCCGTTGTATTAAAGTGCAGTCAAACTCATTTATCAGAAATCTAATATATATCATAGATAACCCCAAAAATATCAAATAATATCATCCAGTGGCTTTGACCTTGAAAATGAATAGGGTCTGGCGACTCACCAAGGGGAACAAATATGCCAAATTTAACTATTTACAGTTCTACAGTTTTGTCTCAATCCTGCACACAGAACTTTGGTTAATTTCTATACAGGGAACAAATATATAAAATTGATGACCCCCCCTCCCCCCACCCCCTGGTTTTCTGTTAATCTTGCCCACAACTTGACATGGTAACCCAAACATATGCATAAACAGCAAGTATTACGGACTCCCCTTCACCTCTCACTGTGAGAGGTCAAAGGGCAAAACCCAGAGAAACTGTAGTCTTTATATAACTATACAAACATTCAAAACACTTTTTCAGTGTCATTAACTACATATCGTTGTGTTTTATAGAGAGCCAAACTCCGTGGCTTTCAAAATAAAATATCTTGTGAATGACCTGCTTGATAAGTATGAAATATTTTGTACATTGTATTCTTTAAAATGCAAGGAATACAAAAAAAATTTAAATTCCATCACGTAAGGTGCACAACTGTTATATTCATAATAAACTTGTTTGAACCTATTAATGGCTGCAGTAAAAATTTACTATCTGAAAAACCGACAGGAGCCCCCAAAGCCGGTTTAACATTATTTTCCAATAAAAATACTGCTCCAGTCTGAAAATACAAATCTGTGGAAGTCGTCCCATAATTCACCTGTTCTCCTTGTCAAAATGTGGTTGTCGTCTTATTTTTATGACAACTTGAAATCACAGTAATGCTAACTGTCAGGCCCATGCATAAATATCTTATTGCAATTGATTAACATTTGGACGCTGAGCGGTCAATAAATCAGGGTCAAGCCTAGTTTGCTAAGGCCCCCAGGGACAAGAAATCAAATTGTTTCAGACAGGTCTGTTTTTATGGAAACTATATATATTGTGTTATGCATTGTGTTGCGTTCTGTTTTTATCAGATATTATTCCATTATGAATAGATCGTTTGACAAATTTTATGAATAAATAAGACATAGAGGCCAACTGGATAAGGTCATTTGGTTGGTTTGAAATGAATGATACGTTTGTTTTCACAGGTAAGCTGCACTGGCTAGATTATGTTTACCATCAACAGTTGTCTTACTGTACTAACAAAGCCTTAACAGTTCACCTCGCACTGCATATTCATAATGTGTTCACTGGGTTAAATACCCTACATGTATGTACAACACATGTTTTACTCTGTTGAAAAATGAATATTACATATGTTATATGTAAGAGTGAAATACTTTAAAAATTATATCGCAATAGGAAGAAATGTCTCATAATTTAGTCTGCAAAGATTCAATCCGTCAAAATGATCTGTCCATCCCTACAGTGGGCAAGATTTGGCATTCATCAGGTAATTATTTAATGTATACAGCGCAAAACTGAATGTAATGGCCACTTTAATAAATGCACAGCCTGTTCTAGTTATCTTTCTTGTTCCACACCCCCATACGTTGTCTGCTTCAAACAATGAGTATATCAAGTTAAGTTTATACCGCACGAAGTAGTCCTGACCAAAAGATAAATGGAATCCTTTTCATCATCAAATTTGTTTCTTACTACACAAATGTTATTCATGAAAACTGAAGAGTGAAGAGGCTGCATCTGGGTGACAAAATATGAATTACCTGTATACATTTTAACGCGAAGGTACACCTACACCAGGTAAAGTTCACTCGTACTCCCTCCACAAAAATCACCAACACATCAAAAATGTTTACCGAAATGCTTTAATGACTCGCAAACGTTCACCTGCATAAAACATTTCAGTTGGTTTACCACAAACTATCACTCCTCCATTAAAGTTCATATCATACAGGATTTAGGATTGAAATAGATATACCCTTACATTTTAGTCAGCTTATTCTAAAGGTAAGACGTCCTGGGTAGCTTATTTTCAA
>NC_079164.1:78143255-78173255 GCF_947568905.1 Ostrea edulis | reverse complement strand
CAAATTTTAAGCTAATGGTCCGACTGGTCTAGTTCTTTTAAAAGTTATTGTTGAACCTTGAACTGTCTTATTTGTTTCTGCTTTTAATAATTTTAAATTTTCTATGAGATCCTGAATTAATTAATGCTCTATAAACTGTGGATAAAATGTGAGAAAAATAATCCTGCATTATTTACATAGGGAAATTCCACTTTGGGATAAAGTTTGGCCATCCAAGATTCAGGTAAGCCTTGTCCTAGACTGCTAATCCTGGACCCCCACTCCCCTGGGATTCCTCAATCTCACACTCATATTAATAAAGGATTCTATTAATCCTAATACAATATATCCTATTACTCCTAATATTATTTATCATTTATTTATTCATATTTATTTATTTGGTAGAAAGTACGTCATATATCAATGCAATGAATGCTAAAATTTATCCAGCCTCTAAGAAAATACCACTTCACAGCTGGTGAACATTATTAGCCAGAATAAATCTTAGCTTCGATGAATGTGTGTTAAAGTAACCTGCATATCCGATTTATGAAAGTGAAAATATGCCACTCTCTTCAATATTGCACATATGTATTTTCTCTGTTATTTTGACTGTTGCTGACTTTTGTTACTATCTTTTGTTATACAGTGACATTTGTATGGTGGGAGTTGAGCTCAGATTTACCATAGGAATGTGTCAGTGAGGACTCCTAGTTTGTCCTTGAAAATATCTAATACATGTATAATCATTGGGTGACCAATACAAAAATTACCATGAAAATCAAAATATTTATGCTAACATTTCATTCTTATGCAGTGACATTTAATCAAACTGAATTTGAAATTCTATTCAGAAGGCAGAATTTTTTTTTATAAAATTATTCATTACTTTAGCTTTGGATTGGTGACATTGCGTTGCAGTATTTTCTTGATGTACTCATCGAATGACTCCCGACTTAGGCGTCTGAGTGGGGACTCGATGGCGGTGGGGTCCTCTGAAGAGCGGAGGGTTTCACCGCTGTTCCGGTATCTGCTGGGGCTTCAATCAACATATTAGACAGTTACTGATGAATACTTTATGGTCATTGTCTTCTATTAAAGTCTATTAAATATGTGGTTCAACTATCAATAAACATAGTGGACAGGCCGTGCATCTAGACATTCAATTTTTTGTTACAAAATGGCGAATAAGAATTACTCATTGATTTTACCCCGTGCACTGAAAATTCAACTAAATTACAAATGCATATGAATCTAATTTGAATGAAATCAAAAAGTTGAAAATCATAGAATATTCATAAAATGCTGATTAAGGATAGATGAACAATAAAAAATAAAAAAATTGGGTGCATAGATACACATTCAAATAAACAATAATAAAGAAAAAAAGAAAAGGAAAAAAAAAAAGAAAGAAGCAATTTCTGTTGTGAGTGTTCCTCAAAGTCTATCAAACTATTAATTTTTACCAGTAATATTTGAATTCAATTTTGAATATAGTTTCACTCATAGAATGGAACCAAACCCAAAAATCTTCTCAAACCCAAAAATCTTCTCAAATGCAGTAATGATGGAATAATTCAAAACCTGTTTCTTTGACATAATATGCTAATGTGCAATAAAATATAAGAAATTAACTTCAACAGCATTTCACCACATTTTGGCATATCAATTTTTCTCGATGTATGTTAATTGTCAGAACATGTTAATCCGTAACACTCAACATAATTTATTGGTGTTCACAAAGGTACATACCACAGGGGTAGGGAGACCAGTTCATAGTCTGAAGTCAAGGTCAGGAGGGAGGGCTCTACAGACAGCCCCTTCACCAGGCCAAGTCCCAGAACTGGGGCCACAGGACTAGAGAGGAGAAAATTAGAATTAATATATCTTTAAAATGCTTTCATGCGCCGCACTTTCACAAGATAGACAATATATGGTACTTCTTGTTGACACCGGAGGTACATGTATCTAATTTTTATTTTCACAGAGGTCGTGTGTAATCCTACAATTAATATCACAATAAACTGTGACACTATTTTATGGAGTTAATGAGGGTGTCTGTAAAGTTGTAAGGTCAAAGTGACCTTTAAATCTTGCAATAAGCAAAGAGAAATCAGATCTATTTGAGCTTTAATCTCTCAAATTATGAACGAGCAAGTCCATGATTATTAATTTGAGAATTAATTAGCAATATTTAGCATCCACCAATGCCCTTCATTATCTATCCTCTCACAGGATATACTATAAATAAACAAAATTAACATTCAATCCCCATAAATTTTCCTAAAGTAGATAAGACATTTAACAATACCATGAAGTTTAAATGTGAAGCGGAAGGTGACAGATGCTATAAAATAGTGTCTGCCTTTAGTCATCAATGTCGCCAATACGTGTGTAAAAATAAAATCAAGCACCAGTATCACGCAGCACCACTCTTGTATTCTAATTGATATGAAATTTCGAAATTGTGGTTAAAATTGCAAATACATCAACCAAAATAAAACACTTAATACTTTATTTTATTATCACTATTTTTCTGTTTTGTTTCAGAAATGAGATAACCTTATACAGATCTTTGAATTCAACAGAAGCTCTCCTTAAACACACCTCCAAAACGGAATAATAGAAAATATTTAACATGAAAATATTTCTAAGCAATGATATGCTCATTTGCCAATACACCATTCGTACTTTCCTTCTTTTTAGATTTTTTTTGAAAAATCAAACAAGAAATACTCGCTTATGTAATAATAATCAAAAAGAAAATTTTAGGAAAGGGAATGTTTATATTTCAATGCTGAAAAGTTGTACCAAAATTGTACAAATTACAAAATCTCTTGCAAAACAATTCATACATTTATAGCAATTAATTCCAAAAGCATTCTAGCAATAAATCTGGATGCACTACCTGGATGGGAGGGGTTTAGTGCACACTAGATGTTCTACAATACAGGCCTCTTGTTCTGGGACGTTGTCAGTTTGGTCTGTAAGAATAAGAATCTCACTGAAAAATGTGTTTGTACTTCTGTGCGACACATAAAAATGCTACTATCAATTTACTTCATTTTAAGATTTTGCATTTTCTGGAGATAAATTAGCTCTAAAGGGGCCAAGGAATTAATTAAAAAATTCCTACTACTTACCATCTGTGAAAAACTTTTGGTATTCTTGAACCCATGGTAAAACAATGGTGTGGACGCCTGCTGAATGTGTGCAGTGGTAACGATCGGGGGCAATGGAGTCTGTAAAGCAGATTTAATCATATACAATATCAAAATTCAGAAGTTTACCTGCATTGCAATGTAGATTACCCTTTAATGAAAGGCGTTCATAAATTCAAAGATATGGTTCATGTACCTATGCTGTTCAGCAGCTTGATGATTTACTTGAGTGTTTCAAGAGATACATGTAGAAAGACGATGGAAAAAGCAATCATTAAGCGTTGCTTCACTTTCGTACTTTGAATGCAACACAAAATAGTGTACTAACCAACATGAAAATGCAATTCAGAGGGAAGCAACAAATGTTACCACAATTTTCAGATAACATTTTAAAGAAAGAATTCTCTTGCAATTTTCAGTTTACTTTTCACTAACAATGATCTTCATCTTGGATACAGTGACCCAACCCCCCATCCCACCCCTCCCCTCCACACACACCACCACAATAGAGTTCTTTCTCTCATAATTATCATGTAGCAATGCTTTCAGATTTAGTTTCAAATTCATGTCAATTGTTGAAGTTTTCATGAGGAAATCTTTGATTTTTACAATTTCAAATGTATTTTTAGAATTCTCTAGTCTTAAACTGCCCAAGACTTCATGTAAACACTACTAAAACAATAAATTTCTTTTCAACTCAAAACAAGTGTTTGAGCTATCAGAAACAAAATTAACAAAGCCCATATATCCTTCCACAGGCAACCAACCAACTCATGATCCTTCTCAAAAACAACAGCCACATTTATATGTAACCATGGCAACTCATGACCCTTCTCAAAAACAACAGCCACATTTATATGTAACCATGGCAACTCAGGACCCTTCTCCAAAACAACAGCCACATTTATCAGGAATTCCTCAGAAATCAGAGGAAAACTGTTCAAAA
This sequence comes from Ostrea edulis, assembly GCF_947568905.1. Lineage (NCBI taxonomy): Eukaryota > Metazoa > Mollusca > Bivalvia > Ostreida > Ostreidae > Ostrea > Ostrea edulis. The sequence goes on along the minus strand of NC_079164.1, from coordinate 78,169,169 downwards.
AGAGAGGAAAACACCTCACCCCACCTAGAAAAATATCATTTTCTGCCACTTTAGTGTTTCATTTTTTCGAAAATTGAGCAAATCAAAGGATTTCCTCTGAAAAGAGGAAAAATCACACCCCTGATTTATATGTAACCATGGCAACTCATGATCCTTCTCCAAAACAACAGCCAAATTTACATGTAACTGTGGCAACTCAAAACCCACATTTACATGTAACTGTGGCAACTCATGACCAACAACAGCCACATTAACATGTAACTGTGGCAACTCATGACCCTTCTCCAAAACAACAGCCACATTTAACTTTGGCAACTCTGCTTCATGTATTTGGAATTTTTGTCATTTTGAAGTCTCATTAAGTGTCACACAAGCATGCTCCATCAGAAAATTCAACAACAATGATAATTAATCCAGATTTTTTCTTATAAAAATACACTACACAATTTTTAAGCATATTAAAATATCTTAAAACTTGAGTAATGTCTTATATTACAGCTTTTTCTATCATATGATGTAGAAGATTTTACAGGCATAAATTTTGGAAGCAGTAAATCTTATGTCTTATTTATTTTCCTTAAAAAGTTTACAAACATACTAAATTACAAGAAAAAGAACTAGAAGTCTACATTGCACTTCTGAAAGTTCCACCTGAGGGGGTCAATCACTTCCATCAGAATTGGTCATTTTTCATTTCTATATGCCTGCCAGGGATGGAACCAGAGGCTCTCTCATCAAAACCCAGACATTTAGTCATTTACGAAAGCATGCCTATAGGTAATGAACAAAAATTCATGATTTTGACAGCAAATTTGTTACAAATCACGACTTGTTTCTTCCATGACAGAACTTTTGACAGTCATTAAAATTTCCCTTTCGTTGGTATTACTTTGTGTTCTTAACATGTGTGTTTAAGTCAGGTGTTATCAGAGAGTGGAAGCTGTGGTCACCCACAGAGAGACAATATTCACCCAATCAATCTCACCCACACAGAGACCATATTCACACAATCACACCAGACAAATTCTTTAAAAAAAAACTTTGTTTCTTGTAGTTGAACCTTAGCAGTTAAAACTATCTTACTTCAAAAAAAACTATGAATCTTAATAGCCATATAACTGTTCTTCTGAAAAATCAAAATGATGCCACAAACAACATTATTACTACTTTAACCAATCTCTGACTTACAAATATATACAAAATGGAATAAGACTCTTTGTTAGTTATCATGGGAGCTAGTACTGCCCTATAAACTTCTAGTGCTATACTAATATTACGTCTGCTCGTTAACTGCTTGATAATGATCTTTTGCGCATTGTAAATGGTTTATTTCCAAAGACAAGGGAGAGCAAACAACATTTAATAATATTTTAATGGTTTTGCCTTTCATGTCTTTACACATTGTAATGATAGCCATTTCCTTATGAATGCACTGCTGTTGTGAACAATGCGCGTATGAATCTTGATAAAAAGAGTATCTCTATTTCAACTGCTGGGAATTCACAGAAACGAAAGTAAAATGTTAATCTATAAAATGAAAATTTTGATTTTGAAAATACATGAGGAAATAAACTGCTGTGCTTCATGCATGTTAACAAGTTTCCTGAAGCTGGCGTGAAGCATCACAGTTCATACCCTCATGTATTTTAAAAAATGAAAGTTATTTCTTAAATATTTACATTCACTGAATCTTTTCTCTTATATTTCTTTTGAAATTGATATTGCTTTTATCTATGACAATAAATACATGTTTGTTGCAAACTAGTTTGATCCGGCTTTTTAGTACCATCTATCTGCCTAATCATTACCATATATGGAGCGTCATTAAGATCAAAAGGTTTATAGGCTGTCATTTAACGTAACGAATGGGTCAACCATATGATATTCTAATACTTAAATCTACAGTTTATATTCTTAAAAATACATAAAAATATAAACAATAAAATGTCTTTCTTTCTTGTTCCATCAGGAATCAAGAACAAGATTCTTACAGGAATCACACATTTTCACTATATCAGCCATAAAAAGGCCCACTCTAGCACCAAAACTCCCATACCCAAGGCCCATGAATTTCACATTTTTGATGAATGCCGTTATCTCATGTGATATCGTGTACTTAGTTTTGTTGTTTGATTTCAAGGGGCATGGACAGATCTAAGCTGAAAATGTTCAAATTTTATTTTTTCATTCCAGGACCTCATGTTTACAATGATGTATTTCTAAATTTTGTTTACATACGTTAAATATACTAGTAAGAGTTTCATTTCAAGCAGATTTTTCAAATTACAAGTTAATTCTGAACAAAATTAAACAGTTTCTAGTGTTTGTCACTTCTCATTTTGTTTTAAACATATTTTCTATTAAACAGTCTATATGTAAACAAAAACATGGCACGTCGAGCTTTGTTTACATAACAAAGAATTGTGAGCTCTGTATTTTCTATGTGCTTCGACAATTGACATTCAAATTTTTTGCCGACCATTATAAATACCTTAGTAAACATTAAAAATGGGAAATTAAAATTTGAAAATTTTCAGTTCAAATTGTGTCCATGCCCCTTTAAGATTTAAAAACAAAACCAAAACAATTGAGTGAAATTAAGATAACCATGATTACATTCTTGGTTCAACCCTTTTATCATTTTCAAATTTTTTTTTTTTTTTATGCCATTCTGTTCTGAATATCATATGCAGATTGTGCACTTTCTGAATGGCTATTTCTTACAGTACCCTTGACTACATTGTATATACACACTGTTTACCTCCTAGATGTCCCTGATTAAAGAAGATTCATTATTTTTAAAGGTTTTGACCCCATCCCTCGGGTCTCAAGGATGCAGTCATCATGAACTTCACATTTTTATAGATGACCTTTAAGTGTATATACCAATGCATAGATAGTCTTTAGGGATATATTGAGGTACAAGCATATACTTTAAATGCATGTTAGTTCATACAAGTACTTGTGCATATCAAGAATGAAAGATTTTCTTTATTTGAAAAAAAAGAGGTTCCCAAGTTACAATTAGCTGAATTTTAAGTTTTAATATTTAAAACGGTGGTGCACACAATTACACTTATTTTGTAGCCATATTGAGACCAGATTTCCTGTCAGCTGTTTTACCCTTATCTACGATAGTAATTGGCGTAAATATTAGATTATTAGCTCCATGACCATAAACGAAGAATTTACTTAATTAAGCATAATACACCGGTTTTAAGATACATCTCAGTTATTTCCCTTTGGAGAACTCTCTCGTACATAGTAAGGCACAAACAGTTTATCCACATGTGGGAGTGGGACAAATGTTCATCACTTCATAAGTGAATTAACTCAGCAAGTTTCTCCTACGCTGTTTCATCACCCGAATTCTACTGATACACAAACTGAAGTAATTTAAAAATACATGGAATTCTTATTATAACACATTATTTCATTGGTAATAGGTATCATATCCAGGATATTACATGCAAATATGACATAGTTTTTATGTTTTCACTTTAGTAAAATATTTCTTTTGATATAAGTATTTCGTGTTTCCTACATATATACATATCTAAATAGAAGCCGCTTTTAATATATTTTATTGTCTTCCTCGCTGACTGTATAAGTCCACTTTGCCATTCAAAGTTCTATTAAATGTACCTCCTACACAGAAGACCTCTTAATTATCTCGAAACTGGTGTATTGATCTAATTCATGAAATACTGATTTTATAAGTCAATAGAATTCATTTTTAGATCATATTTTAAATTCAATTAAAAATATCAATACATTAGTGTGATTTTAACAAGCCACGGGTATATACAAAATTTTAATTCTGCCTTAGGTCTGTTCTTAGTTTATGGTTATAGAGCCTGATTGAACTTCTAGCTTCCTCTGACTTTCATTATTAAGTGCAATATTCACAATTTAATCTCTTGACAAGTTTACTTAACCATAATTAATTAACTTTTTATGATCTGATAGCTTCTCCAGGTGTAGAAACTTTACAAACAAATTCATATTAAAAATGACTAATGTATCCAATATATCTTGTTTTAATACAAAGGAAAGAGGGACTACACAGCTCCACAATGTACCACATAAATAAAATTCTTCCTATGAAATTATCACGGTTTCGGAGAGTGAATTATAAATTAGCAATGACATCAATCTTTTGGTCAGAAGCTGTTACACCAAACATACAAAAATAGATTTTTACATAAATGAATGGTCGGCCGCACAAGATGGACACTGCACCTCATCTGAATACTGAAGTTAAGCGAGGCATAAACATGTCATATACCACTAAAGACTTCGTTAATCACAGCCAATCCTCTACAATGATCTGAATACTTAATTAAATCAATTAATATCATGTTGTTACATTTATGTAGATAGCGGTGTGCTATATTCTCCGACTAAGTCCAAAATGCACACTTAATATCTTTCGGTTGTTGTAATCAAGGTCATCACGAAATACTCATTATCAAAATTACAAAAAAGACAAACGAAATAAATGTCAGTATGATTAAATAGTTTCCACTATGAATGTTATCTAACTTAAAGGTTCTTTGGAAAGTTAGGAATAAATTAATGGATATCTTGTTCATTTTATAGGAAAATACAGATGTTAATAACATTGCATGATTTCTAAGTTCACTGACTCTGCAAATGATTGAAATTCAAATAGTTTTCAGCATCTTGCACCAAACTAAGGCAGTTTGGTAAATAAAAATCTTATTGGACCAACACAAAACACACACACACACAAAGTTTATAATAAAAAAAAAAAAAAAAAAAAAAAAAAAAAAAAAATATCACACACACAAATACAAACTAAAAAACAAACAAACTAAAACTAAATAACATTAAAAAAAAACCACCACCTTTCTTTATGATTTTCTTTGAAAAAAAATGACTGCTTCATTGAGGTTTGTTGCTTTGGTATCTGCACGTGCCTACTGGATGTTTCAGAAGTCAGAAGGATGTGCATTTAACCCATTATTGCCTATCTCTCAGTAAGATATCTCAAAATGCCATGAACTGATTAATGATTTTGAATATATTTAGAGTTCCCATCTTTCTCTCTTTTAGAGATGACCCCCCCCCCCCCACACACACACACAACATATGGTAAAAAAGAAAAGTGCACAAAAAACCTGAAAGTTTGTGAAATGTGCACTCTATGTAAACATAGATTTATGCAATTACGTGAAAACTTCATTGTTATTTCGGATTTCAAACATTTCGGTTGAGCATCACTGAAGAGACATTATTTGTCGAAATGCGCATCTGGTGCATCAAAATTGGTACCGTATAAGTTTTACATTATGACCCCTGGGTCGAGGCCTCTGCTGGTGGACTGTTAGTCCCTGAGGGTCTCTACAGCCCAGTAGCTAAGTACTTCGTTACTAGCTTGAAAATACGGATGTATATTTAATTGCTGTTATAAAATTTAGAAATTCATTTCAAAATTAAGGATTATCTCCCTCACGCATAGCTCTTATCCTTAGACCTATTTGACTCCACTTTTTTGGCACACTGTTTTTTCCTATAATAGCTCTAAAACTTCATTGTTATTTCGAATTTCAAACATTTCGGTTGAGCATCACTGAAGAGACATTATTTATTGAAATGCTCATCTGGTGCATCAAAATTGGTTCCGAATAAGTTTTACATGTAAACATTCATCAAAAATCTGAAATGATAAAAAATGAATTAAAACAAAATAAAGACTTTGAATTGAGAGGTGAGGGGAGATTGTCCAAATGCATGCGCTTTGCATAACACAATGACATGTCCTTGGGATAGACCTGCTACTGCTGATCAGATCTACATATTATACTTGTGCATTTTTCTCAGACTTCACTTTGTTAAGATCAACACTTGTTTTTGCCCACTTTACCATCATCCTTATTTACGAGGCTAAAAAAAAAGGGGGGGGGGGCACAAACCAAGTTTCTAATTCTGAACCATAGTTGCTGCAAGTTAAAATACAACATGCTTAAAAAGGGAGATAAGTATTATTGAAAGTGCCATTTCAATAAAGTTTTGTGAAAAAGAAAGATTAAAAAAAGAAAAAAAAAAGAAGCAAAAAATGGCTTTTGTGCATTAGTAAACTTCAGACAAATTTTATTTTCCCCAATGCATCTAGGCGAAAATGAGACAAGGGCAAAATTTTTCGCCAAATGCAGTATTAATACATGTATAGGGATCTTCTGACTACATGTACATCAGACAGCATTATTCTGTTTTCTATTAGCTTTAATTTTAGGACAAATACATTTCATACGGTTACAACTAAACTAAGTCAAACATTTCACATATAGCCACAGAAAATAGAAGTTGTGGCAAATTAAAACAATTATCTTGTCAACATCAAATAATGAAATAATTTCAAATCAAGATAATTGGAGTTTGACCAATTATGACATCTGCAGAGTATGGTAAGCTTCCTACACTATCAATGGATTTTTCTGGAAGTGCATATAAAGTTTCAAAAGGGCATCAGTTATGAATGGTAATGTCATTTCTCCTTTAATTATGAAAAAAAAAAATTGAAGGGAAGCATTAATCTTGTCCTAAATTTCTTGTATTATCTGTAACTTATGAAATAAGATCTGCGTAAAAAGTCAGTCAGGGTCTTCTGTCTAATATAAATAAGTACTCAGGCTCTGCTCAATTCATAATTTATGTAGTTAACGAAATATTTCAAGGGAGGTAATTCCAATTAGATATTGAGATTATGCATAATATACACAAAACTACCATCATACATGTACTAATCTGATAATGTATAATTATAGATAAAGAGCAAGTAAACAAAGCAAAAAACATTCTTTTGGAGGCTTTTTTTGTTTTGAGAATATTAATAAAATGAACCAAACAGGCTTACATAAAAGATAAGTATAATATTAATTAACAGAGTTTCACTGTAACAACAGTAGTTCCATAGAACACACTGAAAGTGTTTGAAAAACTGCACATTTGATTTTCTTTTTATCTTGAACTTTAAAACTGATTTGCTCCATTCATAAAATATTTTTTCCAGATCAAGTTAACATACATTATGATGTACAAGATAATTATGTCGACATGAAATATATTTATGCAGGGCTTGAAAATAACTTTTTATGTCACCTGTTCAGCCAGACTGATAGAGTATAATTTCAACTAGTCCGTAGAAAAATTTATCAGTCCCGAGTTTTTCAGAAATAATTAAACATGTATTTATTTGCGCTAATCAAATGAAATAATGGGATTTTAACTTGATATGCCTCAGGCAATATTGCAACACCTGTGTGAAATCTATTTTATTAATCTTGCCTGGATTTATAAATAAAGAACTTAGGTCAAAATTTGGACTTAAGTCTGGGATTTTACTCAAATTTTGACTGCTCAAATAAAGGAAAACTCAAGCTTAAGTTTAGAGATTTTTTTTTGAGAAACCCAAGCCAGGTTCCCAATATCTACAACTAGAGGAGTGCCAAATGCAGATTTAAACAAGTGGGTTTTCAAAAATGAAGTTCTAGACAAGAGATGTTTGTAAAACACATATGCCCCCCATGGTGCAAAATTGAAAAGGGTTATACACACACACATCATTTAATTGAGAGTAGTATCATCAATTCAAAATATTGAGCAGACAATATCTTCCTATGTCAAGAGTGGATTGACCATGTGACCTAAAACTCAATAGGGGTCATCAACTCCTGAAGATGTAACAGTGTGCCAAGTTTGATGTCTGTCAAGCAAAGGGTTCTCAAGATATTGAACGGACAGTATATTCCTATGTCCAATTTGACCCTTGACTTTTGACCATGTGACCTTAAAATAATTAGTAGTCATCTTCTCCTGAAGATGTACCAGTGTACCAAGTTTGATGTCTGTCAAGCAAAGGGTTCTCAAGATATTGAGCGGACAGTATATTCCTATGTACAGTTTAACCCTTGACCTTTGACCACGCGACCTCAAAATCAATAGGTGTCATCTTCTCCTGAAGATGTACCAGTGTATCAAGTTTGATGTCTGTCAAGCAAAGGGTTCTCTAGATATTTAACGGACAGTATATTCCTATGTCCAGTTTGACCCTTGACCTTTGACCATATGACCTCAAAATCAATAGGGGTCATCTACTCCTTAGGATGTACCAGTGTGCCAAGTTTGATGTCTTTCAAGCAAAGGGTTCTCAAGATATTGAGCGGACATTATATTCCAATGTCGAGAGTAGATTGACCCTTGACCTTTGATCTTTTGACCTGAAAAACAATAGGGATCCTCTTCTACTCATAACTAACCCACATATGAAATATCATTATCATCAAGTGAATGGTTCTCAAGATATTGAGCAGACAACACATGGTCTACAGACCGACCGACAGACCGACAGGTGCAAAACAATATGCCCCCTCTTTTTCAAAGGGGGGCATAAAAATTGACTAGTCCCATCAGATGTTAATCAGATTGCATCAGATTCAATGGTGCAATTTAAATGGCAGTAAGTCAGCCAATTTTAATCAGTCTCAAACTGATGGGCATAAGTTTATTTCGAGCCCTATTATATCGACATGCAATTTCTGTTGACTTGGTAGATAACTGTCAACATAGAATTTCAAATCAATTATGTTGATGAAACATTTTTGCTTATAACATAGATGCAAAGGAAATCATAAATAAATGGCCCATTCACAAAATATAATCTCACATGTTTACATAAATAAGTTGCAAGTTTACACAACTTACATGTTGACAAAATTGAGATGCATAGTTAACTTCAATCTTGCATGTAAGTAACCAAATTACCTACATGTTTATCTAGTACTGGTTGCGATAGCCTAGTGGTAAGGGTGCCTGCTTTACAAATGACAGGCCCGGGGTTCGATTCTTGATCCTGACACTGCATCAAACCTAAGATCTTTCTTTAACATACATGTAGGTAGTGACTGTTCCTTAGCCTGGCATTAGAAGTAAAAGTCATGGGTCTTTTGAATACAACCTAAAAAACAGAGGTCCCATGTCAAGGTAGGCGTTGGCATGATAAAGAACCCTCACTTCTGTGGACGTCTGTGTCATGCAAAGGTTAAATTTTGTGGCACTTCACTTGTGGTTGGTGACATTTTTTCCAGTGGGATGTAAAACAAAATATAAACAAAAACATCCCATTTTTAAAAGAGTGAAATGTCTTGCATGTCAACTTAGTATCCGAAATCATTATCTTGCATGCTGACATAATTAACTTGCATGTTGACATAATCAACTTGCATGTTGACATGATTAACTTGCATACATAATCTGAAGCAGAATATCATGCACAGGAGGCAGAAATTTACCATTACATGTATATAGATAGGTAACTTCTTATCTGGACCTTAGAATTACAACTGAATTTAGGCAGTTTCCCCAAACAAAAATTGTCAAAAATTACCAAAATGGTGGCAAAATTTCCAAGAAGATTAAGCGATAATTGTTTATTTTCAACTTTATAAGATGGATTTTGTAATGAATATTTTAAGTATGACCTACAATTGTGTCAATAGTGTCTTAATGAGAGAATCCGTTTTTCATTCTCCATTTTAGAACCCTGTATAATGTTGATTTCATGACACACAATTCAAAGTATCATGTAGAAAGATTATGAAACAAAGGCCCATGGGCCATATTGCTCACCTGAGTCATTCTGGCCCAGCTGTTGTTCAGCTTTTGTGATTTTTAGAAGATTTTTCCCCCCAATCTTTATTCACATGAAAAACTTTTACTCCATATTGTGCCTAAACCTAGCCCAAATGTTCCTTTCTTATAACATGTAATATGTAAAATCTGATCCACCCTAACTCCAGGGTTAACAATTTAAAGAAAAAAAAAAATTGAATCCACACAACTTTGGAACATTTGCATTTTGTTATGATTTAGTGTGGTCTGGCTCCTCTTGAAAAGAATTTGTTTTATTTCATTTCCTGTATATTTCCATATAAAACTTATTTTCCATTGTGGTCCCACCCTACCCAGGGGCCCTTGAATCAAACAAACTTGAATTTGAACTACTTGAAGACGCTTGCATATTGATATGACTAAGTCTGGTCCTGCTGTCCTTGAGATTTTTTATGTTTCCCTATGTATACATATATTCCCATCAGTCTATACTGCTTTTCAATTCTTTTAAGGCCAATTAAGAGTAACTGATAGATTATCATCTCCGTCGTCCCCTCAAAAAAAGGCCCACCCCGACTTTTTTTATTTTTGCAAAAATTGCGATTTCAAACAAACTTGCTTCCCAGTGACATGAGTGAATGATTAAAGTCACAGAATGTTGGTTTTATATCTTCTACCAAAGATTCTTTGAATGTTAACTTGATTAACACTTTGTGTGATGCCTTTTGTCATTATTTTTTTTTTCATGAAATAAAAATTAAAAAATAAAATCCTCCCACCCGCGCCATATTTTTTTTTGACCTCGGATGATAATCTACTGATTAAGTTGAATTGGCCTAACTCAAAGCTGGACAGATAGACACGATGTGTTTAATGTGTTGTAACACTAACCCTTATGTGTGTGTTCTGTTATTAAACAAGATCAATTTATACAAAAGTGGTCTAGTGATGTAAATCATTCTTCAAAGGTGCAAGTGTAAAGAATCTTTAAACAATAATTTGGTTTTGAAAATTATGCATAAATAATATGAATAAGTTATCTCAGAAATTAATAAACATATTTTTTACATTTCGTACTACAAAACAAAGCATCGGCTAGCAGTAGAGATTGCGAGATGGCATGGGATACCACTTTCTGATAGACTTTGCACATTGCGTAATAATGTTCAAATCGCTGACGAGTTTCACTATATTCTAGAATGTAAAGCTTAATATAGGAAAAGATAATCTGGGCAATTATTCCTCAACAAAGCCCTAATGTTATCAAATTTACAAAATTAATGTCAACTCAAAAAAATAAAATGTTGGAAAAAACTCTGTATGTTTATTTTTGAAAATTTATGATGCGCTGTCTGTCTTTCTTGGTTCCCAGATTGATATTTACTTTTTGAACTTGTATTCAAAATGTTTATTACAAAAAAACTATTATGATTGCAAACAAGGAATACTAGCCAATAGCGACCTTCATGATCATGAAAGTTTAGAAATACTTCTTATACAGAAAATTAATTATTAGTATTAGCTGAGAAAGTGATGGCAAGCAATAATTTCTGAAATATTAAGGAAATATAAAGAAATATATAAGGAAGAATTATTGTCTTGCAAGACAGTCACATTAACTATTCAATCACCAATATCATATATTCATGTGCCTATTTGGAGGTTAAATAGTGTTTGAAATAATTAAATACTGGTATTATTACTGAAATTTATGATATTGAGCAATCTTCATTCAATTTTTGGTGACAAAATGAAAACTAATGTCCCTATAAGTAATGGCAGTGAAATGTATATGTTTATTTGGTATTCTAGCTGCCTTACTGTATTGCTGAACAGCCTGGCACGACATTGTGCCATATAAACTGACGCTGATCTGGTACGCCCTCATCAAAAACCAGTTTCCTGTAGCTTGGTGAGGTTTGACTAGAGTTGAGGTCTAGTCTGAGTACAAAGAGATTACTAGTTCAGAGATAGCACCACAATTCATGTGCTGTCCAAGCATCAACAGATCATGAGTTTATAAAGTTACCCCACCAAAATCCTTGCATGGTCCAAATCTAATGTCGGGAAGAAGTCAAGGTCATGTTAACAATGACATAACATGGTCATACAACTGATCAATCAAACAACAGAAATCTTATTGGACAGTGAAAAACAGGAAAATAGCTGCAAAACATTTTATATTAAGGAGAGGAACACACTCTATCAAGTACATTTAATTTTCCTAAGTTACAAGAATGGTCATCAAAATCAGCCAATGAATGCCTTTGTGAAAATTCTTAGCAGAAGTGGAAATTCACAAATGGATTATATCGTCTTCCATCATTGGCTTACAAATTCACCATCCATAATCTCCTACTTCTTTTAAATAATGAACTGTCTAGTAAAATATCACAGGCTTAAAATGACAAAGCTTAATATGTTGTAGACGTTTTAAAATAATTAACAGTTTCTGAGAGACATAAAACTTTCTTTTATAGGAAACTACAAAGAGTGCAACATATTAGTTTTAAAATAGAATTAATCTAAATTGAGAGAAAGAGAGAGAGAGAGGGAAACAGAGATAGGGGGAGAGAATAATTAATAAATTGACTGGTTATTTAATAAATTTGTTTATTGTTGTGTTATGGCTCTGTCTAAAACATCAACAGCAATGAACTAAATTTACACAACAAACCTCATCACACCATCCACATTAGGTGTCTCGACACCAACGAACAGTGTCCAATTAATTTGTAATTAATGAATGAAGCTATGAAAAACTTCATTAACTGAGGAAAGAGTATACATATTCATAACTTTCCAGAAGCTTCATTACTTATCACATGAATATCACCAACTTGCATTTCACATTCATTTTCCTATCCATTTCTGACAAAATCAAAATATCATTGCACTGAACTTATTTATACATATCTATTTAATGATAGTTGTTAAGAAAACACACAAAAAAGAATCATTTTAATGGGAAAGTATTTCTAGGCAGAAAGGTGGTAAGTTTACAATGCATAACCACAAACTGAGCCACAGAGACAAAGCCTTCATCAAATGCTGCATCATGATGAAACAAGATATGATTATAATCTACTGATTATAAAGTCTCAGAAACAGAGTACTGGCTGTATAAAAGGGGCTTTTTCTGAGTACTACTATTTTTCTCCCTTGACAAAATCCATGCAAATTTCAACTTCATTTAAAAGATCTAAATCACTTTAACAGACCTAGTTCTTAAAGTAATACCAAATTTATTATCTAAGGTCAGATGTCAAGGTCACTGGAGTCACTTGACTTAGATACTGATTTGTAGATCTCATCATCCTTTCTGAAGATCCAATGTCTCTATCAATTCCAGTTCTAAAATTATATGAATTTGTATGTTCAAGGTCAGAGGTCACCAGAGTCACTTGACCTTGATACCAATTTGTAGATCTCATCATCCTTTCATCATTTCTGAAGATTCCATATCTATACCAGACCTGGTTCTTACATGTAAGTAATGCCAATTTTATCATCGTCTTATCATTTCTGAAGGTCCAATGTCTCTATCAATTCCAAAATTATATGAGTTTGTGTGTTTAAGATCAGCAGTTAAGGTCACTTGACCCTGTCCAATTTGTAGATCTCATCATCCTTTCATCATTTCTGAAGACCCCATGTCTCTATCAGACCTGGTTCTTAAGTAATACCAGTTTTATGTTCTTAGGTCAAAGGTCAAGGTTACTAGAGTCACTTGACCTTGATAGTAGTTTGTAGGTCCTGTCATCGTCTTGCCATTTCTGAAGATTTCATGTCACTATTGGTCCTGGTTTCAAAGTTATACCAATTTTTATGTTCATGGTCGGAGGTTAAGGTCACTGGAGTCACCTGACCTTGATACTAATTTGTAGGCCCTGTCATTCTCTATTCATTTCTGAAGACCCCAAGACTCTATCTATTATATTTGTCAAGTTACATCTGTTGAATTTCGGAATTAATCCTCCCCCCCCCCCTACAGTTCTATGTTAAACCCCATCCCCATTTGATTCCCCCAAAATGTACCCTACCCCCCTTCAATCTGAAAACAAAAACATTTCTGCACATCTAGAAACATTGGCCTATCATAACCCAGGGCTCAAAATTAACATATGCCCGTCAGTCTGTGACTGGTTAAAAGTATGGCAAACTGACTGACATTTGTTTTAGTCAGTCCGATGGGACTGGTTAATTTTCTAAAGCATCATTTTGGAAAATATACTTATGAAATTTTATGCACACATTTGGCATGCTTCGATCTGTAGATATCAGACGAATCTGATTCGTAAATATAAATCCCACATTTAAGTGTTACAATATTGTCTGAGGCATATTGAGTTTAATTTCATTTTAATAATATTAATGAAATATGTTTAATTATTTCTGGAAAACTTTGTTCGACTGGTAAAATTTTCTGTGGACTGGTTGAAATTATACCCCATCAGTCCGACTGGATTGGTGACATAAAAACTTAGCTTCAAGCCCTGATAACCTTGAATATCTATTACATTCATCCACTCGTTACGTTACGGAGAACAAAAAAAGTCTCCAAACTTCGTTTGGGAGACTTAATTAGATCACTCATCCAAAACTAGCAAAGCCGTCATCAAATGCTGTATCATAATGAAATAAGATAACTCATCAAAAACTAGCAAAGCCGTCATCAAACGCTGCAGCATAATGAAATTAGATCACTCATCCAAAACTTGCAGGTCCCAACCAAAATGTTTTTGAAATAATATCATAAGCAACATTTCTGCCTAGTATGAGCTTTTAACATCTGTCCATTACAAAGTTGTGACCTGAACAAATATTTCTTGGAAAACTACTAGTAACCTTAATCTTGGCCAAATGATCACTAAGGGCCATGGCAAATTGTCTAATTGTAAGCCAAGCAAGTGTGTCCCAATTACAAGTCAGGCTATATAAAATTAATTCTCTGGTTCCGAGCCAATTCTCTTAAATAAAGATGACAGAGGGAGGCTTTTTCTTTTTTAACAGCAATGAAATAGAAGGGGGGGGGGGGTGTGTTATTTTATCAATAAACTCTAAACCAAATTGTTTCGATTTAATACTTATGAATAACTCTAAAAACAACTAACCATTTGAGAAACCTTGTATTATAGTCCAATGAAGTGCTGGAATTCATCATCCATGACGAATGCTGGTGACATTGTGCTTTTATGTGTGTGTCCATTTTTATTCTATATCTCCTAGTTTAACACATTGTTTGCTATAAACCACACCTTTTTTGTAAGCCTCAGAAATGATTATCAGTATGGTCCCTCTTGTTCATGACAAGTGAGATTAAAAATGGAAGTAAAAAATATGCAGATTTTATTTTTCCAGATAGGTCATCACAAAACAAACTTGTTACTTCATTGAAATATGATAAAATTTGCAATGCGTCCACCTCTAAACCAATGTGCATCGACCTGAAAACTGTAATTTCAGTCTTATTTGGCCTTACAGCCTAGACACAAAGTGGGGTGGAGGGATAGCTAAGAGACATGTCTGGTGATTTATACATACCTAGAGTCTATAACCATGCATTCAGCACATCTACTAGATGTTCAGGAGTAATTGATTGTATATTGTTTAGTGTCCAGCTCCACTAGATGTTCAGGAGTATCTGATTGTATATTGTTTAGTGTCCAGCTCCACTAGATGTTCAGGAGTATCTGATTGTATATTGTTTAGTGTCCCGCTCCACTAGATGTTCAGGAGTATCTGATTGTATATTGTTTAGTGTCCCGCTCTACTAGATGTTCAGGAGTATTTGATTGTATATTGTTTAGTGTCCCGCTCCACTAGATGTTCAGGAGTATTTGATTGTATATTGTTTAGTGTCCCGCTCCACTAGATGTTCAGGAGTATTTGATTGTATATTGTTTAGTGTCCAGCTCCACTAGATGTTCAGGAGTATTTGATTGTATATTGTTTAGTGTCCAGCTCCACTAGATGTTCAGGAGTATTTGATTGTATATTGTTTAGTGTCCAGCTCCACTAGATGTTCAGGAGTATTTGATTGTATATTGTTTAGTGTCCAGCTCCACTAGATGTTCAGGAGTATTTGATTGTATATTGTTTAGTGTCCCGCTCCACTAGATGTTCAGGAGTATTTGATTGTATATTGTTTAGTGTCCCGCTCCACTAGATGTTCAGGAGTATTTGATTGTATATTGTTTAGTGTCCCGCTCCACTAGATGTTCAGGAGTATTTGATTGTATATTGTTTAGTGTCCCGCTCCACTAGATGTTCAGGAGTATTTGATTGTATATTGTTTAGTGTCCCGCTCCACTAGATGTTCAGGAGTATTTGATTGTATATTGTTTAGTGTCCCGCTCCACTAGATGTTCAGGAGTATTTGATTGTATATTGTTTAGTGTCCAGCTCCACTAGATGTTCAGGAGTATTTGATTGTATATTGTTTAGTGTCCAGCTCCACTAGATGTTCAGGAGTATTTGATTGTATATTGTTTAGTGTCCAGCTCCACTAGATGTTCAGGAGTATTTGATTGTATATTGTTTAGTGTCCAGCTCCACTAGATGTTCAGGAGTATTTGATTGTATATTGTTTAGTGTCCCGCTCCACTAGATGTTCAGGAGTATCTGATTGTATATTGTTTAGTGTCCAGCTCCACTAGATGTTCAGGAGTATCTGATTGTATATTGTTTAGTGTCCCGCTCCACTAGATGTTCAGGAGTATTTGATTGTATATTGTTTAGTGTCCCGCTCCACTAGATGTTCAGGAGTATTTGATTGTATATTGTTTAGTGTCCAGCTCCACTAGATGTTCAGGAGTATTTGATTGTATATTGTTTAGTGTCCCGCTCCACTAGATGTTCAGGAGTATTTGATTGTATATTGTTTAGTGTCCCGCTCCACTAGATGTTCAGGAGTAATTGATTGTATATTGTTTAGTGACCCGCTCGACAATTTTTCACTATTATAGAGACGTCACCACTGCCGGTGAAGGGCTGCAAAATTTAGACCTCTGCTCGGCACTTAAAGCCTTTGAGCAGGGCGGGATCTTTATCGTGCCACACCTGCTGTGACGTGGGGTCTCAGTTTTTGCGATCTCACCCAACTGACCGCCCCATTTAGTCGCCTCTTACGACAAGCAAAGGGTACTGAGGACCTACTCTAACCCGGATCTCCATGGGAATGTTCAGAAGTAAAGAAGATTATCAAATATATAATGAATTTTAAGCATATGAGCCATATAGCCCCACCCTGACTAAGGCCTAAAACCCTGACCCAGGGAATTTCGGTACTGGCCTCAATGCAAATTATGTGTTTAACATAGCAGTTACTTTTTCCTCCTACATGTTCAAGAGCAAAGAGAAAATAAAATAAATTTTCTGTATAGCAACAGAATAATTCAAAAATCTTTATATCAAATTGAAGTAAATGTTGTGACAATTTTTTATGCTTCGCTTATCAGCAAAATTACATGTAGATTCCTTGCCTCAGTCCATTGGTTTAGCTGAAAAATTGGGTCAACTGTCATTATGAATGAATAGTTGCATAAATGGGTATCAAGAATCTTGAACAAGAAAATTCTTTCCCTCTGTCAATAATACCACAGCAATTAATCATCACAGTATCTCTTTTGTGTCTTCACTTAATTTGTTAATTACCTTTCATTATTTTAATTGGACAGGTAAAGGTGTCCTCGATGTACTCGTCTGTTTCTACTGAGTTCGTTGTAAGGGACAGTTCTAGCTCCACACTCTCATACACGTAGAGTGAAACTTCGTCCGGATTCAGATACAGCAGACTACTGTCCACAGAGGTCACTGAGGGACTCTCAGACTGGAATGCAACTCACATTGTTTAAATGTTATCACATTTTATTTTCCATTTCTACCATGGTCTGCCTGTGTTAAATTTCCAATAAACACTTTAAAATCAAAATCTCATTGTTGCTTCAAGGGGTTTATCAAAATTTTTATATCTTAGAGTCATGTATAATAGCTGTACATTGACTAAAGAAAAACTGTACATCATTCATGTTACAAACCTTACCATAGTAAAATAATCACTTCTTTGTAGAAACAACCCCAAACAAGGTCATTTTTAAAAAAATCATCTCCATAGTTATTATCAAATGATGTAAAATTGATTGTTAACGACCCAAATGAACCAAAATAATACAGCAATGATGACGTAAAATTGATTGTTATAATAAAACAAGAGATGTTTGTAAAACACATATGCCCCCCATGGTGCAAAATTGAAAAGGGTTATACACACACACATCATTTAATTGAGAGTAATATCATCAATTCAAAATATTGAGCAGACAATATCTTCCTATGTCAAGAGTGGATTGACCATGTGACCTAAAAATCAATAGGGGTCATCAACTCCTGAAGATGTAACAGTGTACCAAGTTTGATGTCTGTCAAGCAAAGGGTTCTCAAGATATTGAACGGACAGTATATTCCTATGTCCAATTTGACCCTTGACTTTTGACCATGTGACCTTAAAATAATTAGTAGTCATCTTCTCCTGAAGATGTACCAGTGTACCAAGTTTGATGTCTGTCAAGCAAAGGGTTCTCAAGATATTGAGCGGACAGTATATTCCTATGTACAGTTTAACCCTTGACCTTTGACCACGCGACCTCAAAATCAATAGGTGTCATCTTCTCCTGAAGATGTACCAGTGTACCAAGTTTAATGTCTGTCAAGCAAAGGGTTCTCAAGATATGGAGCAGACAGTATATTCCAATGTCCAGTTTGACCCTTGACCTTTGACTATGTGATCTGAAAATCAATAGGGGTCGTCTTCTCCTGAAGACGTACCAGTGTGCCACGTTTGATGTCTGTCAAGCAAAGGGTTCTCAAGATATTGAACGGACAGTATATTCCTATGTCCAGTTTGACCCTTGACCTTTGAACATGTGATCTCAAAATAAATAGGGGTAATTTTCTCCTGAAGATGTACCAGTGTACCAAGTTTGATGTCTGTCAAGCGAAGGGTTCTCAAAATATTGAACGGACAGTATATTCCTGTCTAGTGTGACCCTTGACCTTTGACCATGTGACCTCAAAATTGATAGGGGTCGTCTTCTCCTGAAGTCGTATCAGTGTACCAAGTTTGATGTCTGTCAAGAAAAGGGTTCTCAAGATACTGAGCAGACAATATATTCCCATGTCAAGTTTGATCCTTGACCTTTGACCATGTGACCTCAAAATCAATAGGGGTCATCTTCTCTTGAAGATGTACCAGTGTATCAAGTTTGATGTCTGTAAAGCAAAGGGTTCTCGAGATATTTGACGGACAGTATATTCCTATGTCCAGTTTGACCCTTGACCTTTGACCATGTGACCTAAACATCAATGGGGGTCATCTTCTTCTGAAGATGTACTGGCGTACCAAGTTTGATGTCTGTCAAGCAAAGGGTTCTCTAGACATTGAATGGTCAGTATATTCCTATGCCCAGTTTGACCCTTGACCTTTGACCATATGACCTCAAAATCAATAGGGGTCATCTACTCCTTAGGATGTACCAGTGTGCCAAGTTTGATGTCTTTCAAGCAAAGGGTTCTCAAGATATTGAGCAGACATTATATTCCTATGTCCAGAGTAGATTGACCCTTAACCTTTGGACCTGAAAAACAATAAGGATCCTCTTCTACTCATAACTAACCCACATATGCAATATCATTATCATCAAGTGAATGGTTCTCAAGATATTGAGCGGACAACACATGGTCTACAGACCGACCGACAGACCGACTGGTGCAAAACAATATGCCCCCTCTTTTTCAAAGGGGGGCATAATAATACAGCAATGATAGATGATGAAAACCTGAAGTGTGTTGTCTTCAGTGCAGGAATCCATCACCAAACAGTGGTGCAGCTTCCCATCTCGTGTGGCTATAACTAGTACTGTTGGACTGGTTCCCAGTACTGCAATAGAGGAGGCATCCACCCCGTAGTTGTCCTCGGCAGGCGGATGCATCAACAAAGGCCCCTGGATACTCAGATTTTTAATGCTATAATAGAATTAATCATACCATGCATAAATACATCTGTAGTCTCGGTTACAGGGTGACTAGTGCTTGGTCAGATCCATGGACCTTACTATTGTCACTATGCCGTAGGAATACAAACAACACTTTCGTCCGATTGAAAACCCGACAAGAAACGTCTTGTCATACTTTCCACTATCTTAACATATTGGTAGTCGATTGCTCTGTTGATTGCAGACAGTGTGAAATTTCATTCATTCCTAAAGACAACTTGCAAAAAAGATATGATTATATCCAACATTCAACATATTTTTTCAACATTGATGAACTGGTGCAAACATTGAATTATACTGAAAACCTGAAAAATTATTCATGATTTTACAGGAAATATGATATACATGAAAGGTAATAACAACATACAATTATTGAGAGGAGGACTGGTACCGTCTTATACCGAAGGAGAATTAAGATACCACGCGATAACAGTAACTATGAGAGCCCAAAGGGATGAATTATAGCATGATGTATGGTGCACCTATACAGGATTATACACAGAAATAGAACATTACACAAACAAAACTTATTTCACAAATTCATCATGTAGAATGGACAAATTGTGTTGAAAATGTTATATACAGTAAAATATCTGTACATATTTACCATGCATGAAATCCTTACCCTGTCAAATCTGGAGTCAGGTCAGTGAAGGCAATAATGACATCACCATTCCCATACACTACATAAGCAGGCCAAACGACGTCCGGACTAACAAGCGTGGAGTGAAGACGGTTCTTCCTCTGGAGTGGAATTGCGGGACCGAAGTCAAAAGAAGCTGCGACATCCCCAAGGGCTGCCCTGTAGGAGGGCTTATTGGGGGAATCGGATACATCCTGAACGGCGTCTCCCAGCTTCACAGTGTGAAGAGGAACATCGGGCTCCTTCAAATCATAAGTACTAGAAAGAGAAATCATATCTTATCAAAGAAAAGCCAGACTTATCTGTCAGAGTAACAAAGAATAGCACTCTCTCTTGTATTTTTCAATCTATACAATGATCTTTAATGAAATACCCAGGGTTCTCTGGAACAAGAAATTGCATCCTGCAAACAGTAAAATTATTTTGGACAAAAGAAAATTAGAGTACAAATCAACCCTAAATAGTAATTTCAAAAGGTAACTTTATAGTATGTGATTTTCATTATTTAAGTATTGATTAATCTATAATTATCAAAATATTTTGAATCGAAAGAAATCTGATACCGACAGTCACACTGTAATATATACTGTAAATTCCTAAATATACGCGAGGAATTCATTATCACATAAATTCACAAGAAACATCACTCACAAAATAAAATTACTCGCTTTTAATTATATATTGCCATATTACATGCAAAAACTCTTGATCAAAAGAGCACTCACGAATTTATGTTCTCGCGATTTGACGTCCACGAGTCATTTTGCGAGAATAAGTACTCGCGTAAAATAAGGAATCTACAGTATTCAGGCTTGACTCATCAAAAATTTGCTGGGACTCAGGAAAATCTCACAGAGAACCCTGAAATATGTACGGTCCGTGAGAATATGTGAATGGGTGCTCAACGATTACCTTAGGAGATTGTCTGAGGTTAAAAGTGTTAGATGAGAGTCTGTTTCACTGCCTGGATGCCATGCTACTTGAAGAAGCTGCACACTTTTGTGACTAGCAAAGTAATGGTCTGCAACACTAGTTGTTCTGAAACAAGTTGAAACAAAATAATGTAGATTGTTTATCAATAACATGAAACAAAATGTAATTAAAAATAGTTTAAAGAATATCTATTATTTCCAAGAAACGCAAATATTTTACAAATACGAAGCTGGCAGGAACTTTCATTTTCTTACTTGCAAGCAACCAATGGTTTTCCTCCTTCAAATTCTGAAAACTTCCCCCACCTCTGTGGAATTTCTACAACCATGACACCAGAGCTTCCCCATAGAGCTAGGAAACTTTTTGTACTGTTGAATTCAATATGGTCTATTTCATATCGGGGGGGATTTGTACACTGAAGGGTCTGAAAATACCAAAATATTGTTGACAAACATCCTTATGGCTATAGGCCTACCAGTTTTAATATACAATTACATGATTTGGTTAAAATATACAGTATGGAGGACTATAATGCAAAAAATAAGATGTTTGTGAAACACACACAAACACAAGGACAAAACCTTTGCAACAAAAGAAAGGTCTTGTCACAAGGAATGCACATGTATATTATGAAATATAAGAGCAATATCGCTATAGTGACAGTCTCATCAATATAAGAAATGAACAGCACTTTTGAGCTGTTCATAGTCAATATTTGATCGCGATTCACAGAGAATTTGCCTCAAATCCAAATCCGTTCATATTGACCAAGAACAGCTCAAAAGTGCAGTTCATTTATTATATTTATATTCATATACTAAATCACTATTTGTTTACATTGCTTGTATATTAAGTCAGGATATATTTTGTTGCATAAAACGAACTCCTAAGATCCATCTATGTCACAGTCATATTGTGACGTACGTCAAAACATAGACATGACGTCAGACTTCGTTTACCCTGCCTTTTATCAACAGTGCACTGTATTTTGGAGGTAGGAGACCACAAGATTGGGAGGATAATACATGTAAGTTCACAACCTTAATCCGAGATGTGACTTTGCGAGATCTTTGTAACACATGTATTTTTTCTAAACATTACGCTCTCTCAATTGCGTGCTTTAACTAGTTCATAATCTGTTCATAGTCAATATGAACAGATTGTGTCGCATGCTGAAATTGGTAGGTTCATATAGAGGAGAATGTGATTTGTAATATAAATATTAAGTTATGAACAAGGTTAAAGTTTTGAAATTAAGTTCAAACTCCAAGGTCAAGGACACAAAGTGAAAGATTATGGTATCAAATGAAAGGTTTTGTCATAAGGAATCTATAATATACAAAATCTGAAAGCCCTATCTTACATAGTTCAGGAAATATTGCCTAACTGTTTTAAAAGTATGTCAGACTTAAGAAGGTCAAGACCACAAGGTCAAAATCTTACCTAACAGAAATGTTCTTGTCACAAATAATGCACATATGAAGTAGGAGGACCCCTTCAGCCATCATTCAAAAGTTTTAAGCAAGATTAAAGTTTCGGACAGACAAACAGACAGGACAAATACAATAGGAACCCAACTTTAGTCGCTGGGGAATAAAAATAGTAAAATTACTAAATATGGCAAATGCAATCTTTTTAACCATGCATGAACAGACCCTGAAGCATACTACAACACTTGCATAGAACTGTATGAACAATCCTTGCATGAAACACTGGACTGTTTGCACAGAACTATGAATGGTTTGCAGAAAACAGTAAGCATGGTTTGCATGCTTTGTGAAGAATTTGCATGAAATATGGTAAAGTATGTCCTGCACACTTAGATTTTTCAGCATTATTCAGCATACATTTTTTACTTTCCATGCTTCCATTGAAAATGTAATTTTCATGTTTTAAACAAATTTACCTTATATATTAAAATATTCCTTTATCTTGACAAAGTGTTAGCCCCTATAGGATATTCAATAGCCAAAGGCTTTAAAGAATAAGAGGCCCATGGGCCACATCACTCACCTGAGTCAACTTGGCCCATATTTAAAGATTTTACCCATATGTTCGCATGTAAAACCTTGATCCCTATTGTGACCTCAACCTACCTCCAGGGGCCATGATTTTAACAAACTTGAATTTGTACTATGCCAGGAAGCTTTCATGTAAATTTGTACTTTCCTAGCTCAGTGGTTCTTGAGAAGATTTTTAAAGATTTTCTCTATATATTTGTATGTAAAACTTTGATCCCCTATTGTGGCCCCATCCTACCTCCAAGGGTCATGATTTTAACAAACTTGAATCTGCACTATGGCAGGAAGCTTTCATGTAAATTTGTACTTTCCTAGCTCAGCGGTTCTTGAGAAGAAGATTTTAAAATGATCCCACCCTATTTTTGCACTTTTGTGATTATGTCCCTTTTGAAGGGGACATGGCCCCTCATTTGAACAAATTTGAAAGCCCTTCACTCAAGGATGCTTTTGGCCAAGTTTGGTTGAAATTGGCCATGTGGTTCTGGAGAAGAAAGTTGAAAATGTGAAAAGTTTACAGACGGATGGACAACAGGCGATCAGAAAATTATGTTGGTGAACACAATAAAAATTTACTATGATCATAGATATGTCAAAAACTGCTGGACCCGAAGTCCTACTAGATAATGTCAGAAATGTCCAGCTACGTACTTTAGGCCTAAAATAAAACTTGATTTGTTTGGCGTTGGCAGCTGACCAATTAAAATCGATGCAGTCTGAAGAAATTTTATTTTCATTTAATCTCAATAATCTTTTTTCTTGATGTAAATTTGATAAAAATTTGTTTAATGTTTTACATTCAATTAATATGCAATATGTCAATTCAAATCATCTCCGAGCTTTCAGATTCATGCATTTCTCATTCTAAGCATTTCTATGACTAATGAGCATGCACATTTATTTACAATAAATAAACAGCCTGACAGATATATACCAAAACGTAAAGCAGAACTTTATGGTATAAATCTCTGCTCAAATGTGTTGCTTGATAGGAAAAGTATCTTGTGGAACAGCTAGTACATACCAGTTTGATATAGGCATTGTTTGGTATATATATATTGTTCCCATCAACTTATCATGCTTGTTAGATGGAACAGATTGCATATTTTGCAACAGCGATACAGAGTCAATAAATTTGGATGCTAAAGTTTCAAATGACATATAATCCAATACCATTCAAGTACTGAAATTGCATTATGCAGCAGTTGCAAGTGTGAATGAGTGATTGTAGTTTACAGTTGTATGCCTGTATATATAAATGTGTTTAAAATACAAAAAACATTAAAAAGAAAAAAGAAATTGTATTATGACTTTTTACATTTAAATCAAGATATAGTATATATATATATATATATATATATATATATACATGTAACTTTCAAATCATTCAAAGCATTAAGTCTGGATCAACTTCAACAAATCCCAAGATGCATTCAAAGTAATGATGTAAAATAATTCTGCCACATTTAGAAACTTAAGGCCACAATTACCATATATGCTCGCCTGAAAGTCGGTGAATTTACCCCCTTATAAGTCGGTACAACTTTTTCCCAGAATCGGTTGACAATTTTGAACCAATGCTCTAATGTTTTAACCTCTACTTCAAATAGTATATTGTTAAAATACGTGGATATATAAATAAATCTTTTTTCTCAACAAATCAATTTCATATCAATTTTCTAATGTATTTACCAGTGTTCAAATAATATTTTGGGATATGACATCAGGTTTGGGCCTGGGCCTTTCCATTTGGGGAAAACAGCAACATTTGCTTGAAATTGGGAAAAATTGTTTCATGATACAAAATTTTCATAGTACATGTTTTAAATATCACATACATTATGGAATGTATTGTATAATTGTACAATTAATTTACTGAAACTTTTATCAAATATGATTATTACTCATATTCATATCAACCATAAGACATCCTTCCTGTCAATACCAGAAAAACAACTTTCTCTCTCTCTCCACCCGTAAACCAGTGTTCGAAATTAACCATAGACCGATAGACAAAGTTTATGTCAAATGACAGTGGTCTATGCCAATTGTAATTGAGATAGACCAAATTGTCTATGTTGATTTCTAGATTTCAAGCAATTAAGTTATACCAAAGCATTGTGTGAAACTAACTTTAAAATCCTATAGACTTTCGGTCCATAGTCATTTCATTCCCTATAGACCACAACAAATTCCTATAGACTGAAATTTAACATGCAATATTCATTGTTATTACAAAATAAATAATAGACACAAATTCGATCATAGTTTAATTATATTCTTTATCAATTTCATGCACAAGCTTTTCAATTAGAATTTTTGTTTTCTTTTTCATTTTGATCCAGCTCAGTTTCACTGTTTGATTCTTCATCTAAGTTACTTCTACTACATTTCGTTTTCTCATATTTTTCTGCGACTTTAGCCTTGCTGGAACTTGTACTGATCATGACCGCCTTCCGTTTGATTCCAGGGCGTGAACCTTCCACATATTTTTAATCGTTCAAAAAAGGACATTTCAAATTTGCACGAAAATGATGTACATTGAAGTAAATATCAAATCGATCCCCCCCCCCCCCCCCCCAAAATGAAATAATCTGATGCGAATGATTTGTAATTACATTGTGGAACATTTTAT
>NC_079164.1:78088255-78133255 GCF_947568905.1 Ostrea edulis | reverse complement strand
TGGGATAGCTTACATATTCTTTATTGGGATAGTTTACATATTCTTTATTGGGGATAGCTTACATATTCTTTATTGGGATAGCTTACATATTCTTTATTGGGATAGCTTACATATTCTTTATTGGGATAGTTTACTTATTCTTTATTGGGATAGCTTACATATTCTTTATTGGGATAGCTTACATATTCTTTATTA
This sequence comes from Ostrea edulis, assembly GCF_947568905.1. Taxonomy (NCBI): domain Eukaryota; kingdom Metazoa; phylum Mollusca; class Bivalvia; order Ostreida; family Ostreidae; genus Ostrea; species Ostrea edulis. The sequence goes on along the minus strand of NC_079164.1, from coordinate 78,133,060 downwards.
GGATAGCTAGCTTACTTATTCTTTATTGGAATAGTTTACTTATTCTTTATTGGGATAGTTTACACATTATTAATTGAGATAGTAATACACATTATTAATTGGGATAGTTTACTTATTCTTTATTAAGATAGTTTACTTACTCTTTATTGATTGGGATAGCTTACACATTCTTTATTGGGAAAGTGTACATTGTACTTGAATATAAAACTGCATGTGTGCTTACTTATTCTTTCATCATGTGGTAATTAGACATCTCACACAGTAGAAAGAGATTCCTCTATCGAGCTTAGGATGAAAAAATATTAATAATAGGAAACTACTTACAACCTATTGACAGCGTTTGATGAAGTGTTAAAAACTCAGAATTTGGGATTGTCGAGGAGGCTGATACACTAAAATGAGGAATAAATAACATTCTCATATCCTGAAGTTTGTCTTTGTGAAATGAGATCCTATGCACTTAAGGTGTCTGTTTGTGGATATGGAAGACTAACTTTTGTTGATAATTTATGGATTATTCAAATTCATGGCTACCTTTCAATCACAGTTTGAAGTGATTGGAAGGGACATCATGCATTACTATTTCTGATCGCCAGTATCTATCTTCTTTTTCAGAAATTTTGGTCATTCATCATTGAAAGTTTGTTGCAGTTTCGGTGAAAAAACCCCAAAACGAGTCTTCTCTTTTTAAAAAAAAAATTGTAAAGCTTGATGGATACATAATTGTGATCGATTATGAACGAGAGATATTGGACCATTTTACGGCCAATTACCACTTGACGAAATATCGACAAAAAGGTTGTCAAAAAGTACTATGTATAGGTGTAAAATACATCAAAGTTTTAATGTACACAGGTTATGATGTGTAATCAAAGACAGGGGCCTGTTGATGATGTATTAGAAATCAGATTTGCTGGTTTGATTTCTTTCATGTGTTCAGATGTTCAGCTTCTGAGGATCACTCAAAGAAAAACTTGTGCAATTAGGAAAATTTTATTCCATTATTATCTTGCTTTGACTGACTATATAGAAACTTATTTAGAGAAAACAAGTGTATATATATATGGAACTGATTTTTATTCAAGGGCAGAAATTTAATGCAAATATGAGAGATTTCAGAAGTGTGAAGTTTATATTGAAATTTAAGTGCATGGCCCATGTTTGACATTTTAGACATGTGTGATTTGAAAATGAACTTCATGCTACAGTTGGAGAACAATGAAACAAATAAAGAGTTGGTGTGACTCTGTAGTATGCTAAATTTGTGTTCACAATATTATAGCATGAAAAAGTGAATGTTTGCAAGAGCAATAAAATTAGAATCTTTTTAAATTAAATAAGTTTTACAAAATCAGATAGCTAATCAAATCATTTGAATTTTGTTAAGTTTTTATTATGAAGCCGTAATAATCTTCTTCAACTTTGCTTAACCCATCGTGGTGAAGGAAACTACTAAAACAGTATGTGGCAGCGATGAAAGATGTGTTCCCCTTTATATTTCAAGTGGTTCCCTTGATTTGCAATCATACGTATGTATTACCAATAACTGTTTTTAGTTTGAAATCAATCATTAGAGGCATAACCTGTCAATGCAGTGGCTCCAGTTTCCCTTTGATGTCAATAGCAGCCATGAGAGAACTGTTGCGACCAATTTCAGATTCTGTTCTGCTCCTTGTGTAGATTCCTCTTCAAGCGGCTTAGAGTTTTAGCCAGCATCTTATAGTAACAACCAAGTGTTGATGGCTAGTTTCAAAAAAAGAGGGATTTCTTGTTGGTAAATTTACATCTAGGTTGGTTAGTTAACGATACGATCATCTAATGACAAAAGAACATGAAATATGCTTTCAGAGAGTAATGCAATCCACGATTGAAAAAATAAAATGCATTTACTGAATAGGAAATATTTGAGGAAGTTATTTAGGTAAATGTATCGGTACTGTATTAGGTATTACTTGGTTTTTGTGAAGGCAGTGTGTGACAATGGAATGTTTGAGATTAATTCTATGTTAAATTGAAGAAATCAGACCCAGGTTACACCGATTTTATGTCTATCATTTGATATGATTTCACATTCATTACTTTTCAGAGAAATGGTTGAAAAATGTAAATGAAGTGACTGGAGATGAAGATAAAGCAAGGTTTCACCCTTCATTGATTCAGCCCCCTGCTCTATTCAAAAGTTTGGGCAGAGGATATTGACTTGAAATTCAATCGCAGATCTTCCATTGGAGCACCAGTTAGTGCTGTGATCCATTAATAATTTGCTGAACCCCTTCTTCCTCCCAGTCTCCCCACAAAAGACACTACGTTTTAATTCTTTGCCAAATTGATTAGAATTAAATTGAACTTTTGTAGATAATCAAATATAAATTCCTCAGTTTCACCTATCCTTGAGAAAACTTGGAAAACCGATCACTTTTGAGTCAGATACTGAAGCAATGATGAAATCATCTGTGTATTTTCAGATCTTGTAATCGTTTGAAGTGGAGTTAAGATTTTAATTATGTTTACAATTAACAATTACTTTTATCTTTTCCTAATGATCTAAAAGTAATGATTTTGTCAGGTACAAATAAGTTTTGTGACTCTAGTGTTACGGAGAAGACATCTAATTGATGTTTCATGTTTTTGGATTTTCTCTCAGCTTTTTTGATCTGACATGTCCATTTTTCTGTACATTACAAAGTAATTAATCTTTCTTCTTCTTTTTTTTAAATTCTTGTAATCATGTAATATTTGGAGCCTCTAGTATTAAAAAGAAATTAAAGTCAAATACAAATTAACATTTTTGATCAGACAGTTTTCCATCAATTGCACATTCTGGAACTAATTTTGTATTGGTCACGCAATTGTACACAGAAATAGATCAGTGCAGTGTCAAATCAAGGATGGGTGTTGTCAAACTTTACAATTCACACGTAAAAGCACTTTATTCCAAGAAATTTTTTATGTAAATAAGGTAGTGGAAGATAATAAAGCGAGTTGTCATTTGAGCAAAAGCTTCCTTTTTGGGCAACATTGTGCAAGAATGTGGCATCGTGTGTGCAGACCTTCTCGGGGTATCGATGGATGTTTACTCTGCATCAATCATAGCTCTATTTGGTCGAAGAAATAAAACCTGAAGTTTAGTGAGCCGTGACTTTTGCAAACTGTAATTATTAGATTGGCTCATTTCAGGGGAAAATAAGCTAGAAATTACAGTGCATGATTTAAGCGATTAGGCAGGTCACAAATCTCCATTCAACATGACAAAAATGGGTCTATAGAAATAATCATTAATGAGCACTGGTGGAAATCAAATTTCTGAGGACACCTGTGGTTGTGATTTGGATAAGTAGCATAAAAACAGGTGCTTCCTCCGGCTATGCAGTGTTGCTTTAAAATCCCCAATAAAAAAACTACATATTCATAACAAATTTATCTTCTTCCTATATCTCTTCAATTTTCAAGATGCCGATTTTTACAAATACTTGGTCTTTTGAAAAGACACACAATAGATACTTTAAAACATATTGACAGGTCCGCAGTGAATGGGGAGATATTGCGATAACGATGAGGTGCCATCAGTTTTCCCTATTGGCTAAAATTCTGAAATTTTTATTTCAGAAATCTTTTTTTCTGGAATGAAAATTGGTTTGGGGTAATAATAAACTTTTACATCAGGGCATAATGTAATTGTGAAAATAGATGGATCAGATTGTGATCAGCCAGAGGTTTGAATTTTGAGTAAAACATTTTTGCATGATCGAATGATTACATGTGTTATTTGTTGGTGAAAATTAACTGACAGGTAGTATCGATGCACTGTCAATGGATATTGTAACTAGCTAGTGAAATCCCTAAAAATGGCCTCATGCATACTAATTTGACACAAAACTGTATACGAAACTGCATGACAATTTTAAAGATTAATCTGATGTGCATCATATGGAGATGAAAGTTGCTCTACATGAAGAGTTACTTATGAAAATTGAAACTATCATTTTAAGGCTGAAGTTTCGGAATACAAAAGTCTGCGATACATTAGTCATTGAATGAAGTGGATAGAACTTAGTACTGTTTTTCAAGTAGAAGTGTAAAGTAGTTCTTTATTCTTCAGTGATGGGTATGAGTGCTTTGCAATAGAGAAATAATTCTATTGTATGAGATATATCAGTGCAGACAGATACTTCCTTGATTCATTAGCACCAATAGGCTTCATTTCTTAGTAATGGCAATGCTCTGATATGTAACTGGGAATTCCCTCTCTGTCAAACTAAATGTATTCTATTAAGTTGCAATTGAAAAGTTTTGTTTGTTTTACATCCCTTTGAGAATTTTTCACTCATATTGAGACATAACCAACGGCAGGTGAAAGTGCCTCAAATTAGACCTAAGCATGGAACTCAGGGCCAGTAGCAAAATGCCTACCACAACACGGAACCTCAGATTATAAGGTCCGCAACTTCCAAGCATCTGGCAAAGGAACAGTCACTATCCATGTTTATGTCTTAGGTTTGATGCAGCTAAGGTTACTAGTGGAGTTTGAACCCACAACCTCCTCAACATGAAGCAAGTGCTTTAACCACTGAGCCGCCGTGACGAGTGCAACTGGGGAAAAATGTGATTTTTTTTAAATATGAAATTTAAATTCACTTACTTTCTCTAAATTCTCTTTTTGGAATTTGTAAGGGAAGTAATTTTGCATAAGAACACAAAACAAAGCCAAGTAATGATCCCTAGATTTTCACAACCCAGTTTAACTATTTTAAAATGGCCATCTTTTAATAGAAATGTCTGATACTTTATTCTGGGGAAATTTCTTTTCAACCAAATGCATTGCATTATTTTACTCCATTTAAAATTCACTCAAAGCCATTTATTTCTACTTTAGGGTGAGGGGTTCATTTGGATTTGCCTAGTTTTTAATTCACCCATTCAGGATGAGAGCGAAAATAAAACAGTGGTTAAAATTTCCTTGTGTACAATAGCTACAGGTATTTTTTTTCCTTTTGATGCAAGAATCTGTTCATTTCGAATACACCAATAGAAATATTTGTATGCAATATGATATAGTAAGGTGTATACATGTTGCAATGCCATATTCAAAATTTGGTATTCACATTAACATCACAAGATCAAATTTGAATGAGATCAAATTTTTATGGGTTTTTTTTTTTTTTTTTGGATATATATAGTTAGAAATTAATGAAAATTTGAACTTTTAGAATTTTTAAAAATGTTTTTCAGAGGCTGAAATTGGTATGTGTCATTGGATGATACGTTATATAACACCATTAATAATCCAGTTAATAATGGCATGATGAGGATGAAGTTCTACCTTCTCCCATCTATAAAATTTAAATTCCTAATGTGAAAAGTTAAACTTGAATTTAATTTTATTGACAGTAACCATTAAGAAGGCCGTCACCAGATCTTGTCTTGTAATTTTATCACACATGTATCCACCAAGCAGTGGAGATGAAAAAATATACACTCCCAGACCGAAATGAGTTATAACTAAGTTATAACTAAAGTATAACTTAATTATACCTAGGCCTTGAGGTACAAAAAAGTTATAACTAAAAAGTAACTTTTCTGGACTTAACCATTTTCATGTATAACTAAAGTGTAACTTTTTGAACTTTGTCATTTTCATGTATAACTAAAATGTAACTTTTCTGGACTGTGTCATTTTCATGTATAACTAAAGTGTAACTTTTTGAACTTTGTCATTTTCATGTATAACTAAAATGTAACTTTTCTGGACTTAGCCATTTTCAAGCATATCCAATATTTATGTACCAGTTTTGGGACTTTGTCATTTGAGGGTGGGGTTACCAATACTTTTTGACACTTTCATAGTAATTAACTGAATGTTAAAGACCTATCTCATGACCCTTTGGTCTGTGAAAATGTAGGTGGAGCCCAATCTAAACAGATGTTATTTACCTGGAGTGGCCAGGGTCTACCAAGGTGTTAATTGCTATATCCCATGACACTCTAAGAAATACAGACAAAACATGGTAGAAATCTACCTGTCCATGCTGTCTTGATATACACAGGACCTGTCTCAGGGACCTCTGCAGAGTTTCTGTGGTCATAGTGTAGGTTGTATTCCTACATGTAAGGGTAGATGACACACATTCTACACCCACCCCCTCTCTCTCAGTCATTGACTCAATGAATAATTTCTGTTATAAATATAGAGGTATAAAAAATTCATGACATAAATTATTTCAATAAGTTATAAGTTTTAGAAATTATTGTGCAAATTATTGTTTGATTTCTGATTGTGTAATTTATAATACATGTATATAAAGGGGGAAAAAATACTATTGAAATTCCAGTGTTCAGAGGTCTTTTTAAAAACAATTGAATTACAAGAAAATAGCAGTTGTGGACAGGTCAATGCTATCAAAACTCTGGTATACTGGGCTTCCTCAAGATCTAAAGAATGCCTGTAGATACTGGCTGTTATTGTTATCAAAACACCTCTCTGGGGTAGCTGGAGACCAGTGTCTGCAGATGTCCCTCCACCTGAGATCTATTGTTAAATGTTTGATTGACAGGCAGTTTACAATTTTGGGGCATTATCTTAAAATTGGGTCTTTAACTGGATTGACTTCTGTAAATTTTTAGTGATTATTCACTTTCAAACACTTCAGTGAACTGTGTCATTTCTTATTTTGCCACAAAAAAGCTAGTCAGAGGGAAATTTCAATGTTGAATTTTTAAATCTTTTTCTTTTGGGGTGATGATTAAGGAATTGATCAGAAATTGCATGAAAAAATTACAAAATCCAGGATCCTTACTTATAGAATAATAAATGCATTGTACGATCAATAAAACATTCTATATATTATATTTTTAATGAACTTTATACGCTGATACAACCCGTGAGAATTCAAAACACCATGTATGATGATTGTTGATCAATTACCACTAGGTGCTATTTATGGAGAATGGCAGGTCAAATTGTTTAATTGAAACGAATAATGAACTGAACACATGTATGAGATATGTCACAGTATTTATTAAAAATAAGTCCATATGGACTTCTGTTCCATGTTAAAAGAGACACTATTCATCAATTTAGGTATGCATAGTCTATCAAAATCAAATTAAGGCATATATATAAAAACGTCTTTTCCAAAAAAGTATCAAAAAATATTTCTATATTCAAATCTCATTGGTAAATGTGACACAAAACAAGGTATGACTGTTAAATGATGTCTCTGTTCTGGACATTGAACATGTTCATGTTATATTCCTGTTCAATCCTGTTAGGAACTGTGAAAACAAAACAAAGTTTTTCATTTGTAGTCATGTCCTGTTACTTTAACAAAAGTTTCTAATCTCCCAATGAACGTTTCCTTGAATCGAATTATTTTGTTGTCTCAACCTGTTCGTCCACAAGTAGTCTTTTGAAGAAAACCACACGGACCTACTCTCCAGCTAAGGTCAAAAGGACTGCTTGTTCCTCAGATTTCAAAGGTCTTTTACATAGGCTCCAATAACAGCAACCCTGTCTGTTCCCTTTCACTGCTGTCAAACTTCAGAGCTTGGGACAACGTCAGTAGCTGCTGATGAACACAAACCGCAAATGCTATTTGGGTTTCAATATGTTGGATGCCATGGAAAAGGCATCTCAATTATCCATTACAATCCTCAAAATAGAAACAAGATGAGCACCAAAGTGGTCCAAGATCCTCAACTTTTTCTGTCAGGTGTAGGATCATATATCAAACTCTTTGTCTCATTCTGAATCTCCGTCAACATATATGATATGGCAAGAAAGCAGGTTCTTCAGCAACATCTTGAAGCAACTAAAAACAAAACAAATATTGTAAAAGTACATAAATAGCACAAATGTTTCCATATAATGTTCGGTGCAACATGTCATTTGATAGGCTATTATATATATCGATCATATAACCTATGATATCTATAAATCACAATGTGACTGATGACGTAAAAAAGAAATAAGTAAATAAATCTGCTTGACATTGCATTTAAACATTTTACAATTTGAAGTCATTTCTGAGGGGAAATAAAAATTCACAAATAAAATGTAATAAATAAAATAATGGCTACATGCCGGGCTTGTAACTTACGATTATGAATATTGGATCATTTACAAGCATCAGAATATAATGCATAAAACGAAATCTAGGAACTTGTTACCTTTCAACTACATCAACAGTTACGGTACACAATCGTAACGAAAACTAACCTGGTTAAATGATTTCTCATGAAAGGCATCGATAATCATAATGGCGACAGGGCCAGCAGTTTCACACGCCACACTTCGATTGTCGAAATTTTCTGATGAAATGTTGTCTTTTCCTTGTTGCATTCGCCAAAGGGATACTTTGAGTGTTGGATTAGACTTATCGGCATGGAAAACCTGGTAGCTACCACGTTTGTGAGGGTACATAGCTTCGGAGCAGTGACGAGTGTTTCGCTTTTAATTTTATTTCAATCTTTGTTTTTAAAATGGCGCCTTCTTCGTTTACATCCGGAATAACCGGAAGTGTGCGAATCGGGTATTTACGTAAAAATAAAAATACGTTTGATTGTTCCTGATCAATTTCAGCAAAACTGATGAATAACTAAAAAAAATCTCACGTATATACTTTACGATTTTTAATCATTTGAAGTCATAAAGGTTTTGAATTCCTTGATTCCGGTATTTCCTCTAATCGCTGATTGGTCAAATCGGCTCCGCTCTCCATTTTCAAACAAGATAGCGTCGGTTCAAGAAGGTGAAAGTTGAAAGGTTCTATTATTACTTTGTTCAACGAACCATGTATGCCCTTATGGAGTGGATAGAGGAAGAAAAGGTCAGCATCATAACCATATCACGCATCAAAGATCCAAGAAAGGAGTTTTGCCAGTATAAAGTTGGGGATTTGGTGAAAGCCAGCTGCCATGGCTTTTCTGACGTGCATCCCGCCAAGATCTTAGGTAGGCCTTTTCAAGCAAGTTTCTGTTTACAATATTTACACAAATTTTGTCAGAATGTATTAAGTTTATTTTAACTTGAGGATAATTAAAACTGCAGTTGGACTATACAGTCCTACATATTAGCCCTTCTTGATTCCCTCCATTTTGTTGACAAAATACATATTCTTATGTGGACAAACATTTTTAAATAATAAAAGTACGATTATGAAAATTTACATGATTTAGAAATAAGAAAATGTGTTTATAATAGTATAGAATTTCCCTTCCCTAAAACTGAAAAAAATATTTATATCTTTAAGAAAATATTTGCTTGCCCTCTAGGCCTCTCCCGACTAGGGATAAAAAGGGTCGAGTAGGAAAGTAGGGAGAAAATTCTTTTTTATTCACATGAAGTTAAAAAAGCTATAAATTAGATAAGAAAATTTCGGAATGAGTAATAAAAAAAATGTTAACTGGAGGTTAAAAAAGTTTTTGAGTCTTTTTTTTGTTAATTTTTAATAATAATAATAAAGCTTTGAAATAAATGGATTGTGATTTTCTTTTATCTTGGCTTCTTTTTCTTATTCTAGATGATGGAGCTGATGCCTGGTAGTGGGATCTACATTTATCCCAAAGATATACAAGCTTTATATAAGCAAAAAAAAAACCCAAGAAGTGGAACTTTTCAGGAAGGGGAACCTAACTGGTGCAAATGAAAAGACCATTTTAAACACTATTCCTGGTAAGAGATTATAATCTAATTAATAAATTCTTTATATAACACTAATAACAAATTGTTTAACTTCGAATAAGAATAATCAGTCGCCCACATTTCTTTCAATTTGTGAAGATGTATTTAAAAGGTGAAAACAAAAAAACTTGTAATTTCTGACATCCATCTTTTAAATTGGAGAATCAATGACAGTTAGTTACTAGAGTATTTTCTTTTTTATTTAAAGACGATGCCGGGATTCAGAGGCCATTGTCAAGTTTTCGATGAGGACCAAGATTAGTTCCCAAGTCAGCCTCCAGAACATGAAACAGACCTAGCTTTTATACATTCAGTAATGTGATATATATATATATATATATATATATGGGATTCCCATCATAAGGGATTGTCCAATTTTTAATGTGATAATATGTACAAAGAGTTAGTGATGAATATTTTATTTATATTTTTGTGCCAAACTTTATAAATGATTGATTGTTTGATGTTTTCCGCCACCCTCAACAATTTTTCAGTTATCTGGTGGCACCCAGTTTTTATTGGTGGAAGAGAGAACCCAGATACAATGTACCTTGGAAGAGACCACCGACCTTCCGAAAGTAAACTGGGAAACTTTCTCACTTACCGGCGCGAGCGGGATTCGAACCCGCGCCGACAGAGGTGAGAGGCCATGTGATTTGGAGCGCGATGCTCTAACCACTCGGCCACCTTTATAAATGAAATTAATATACCAATAATAGTCGCTGTTTATAATCGGTAATGTCTTATTATCCCCATCTTTTTTGTAACTTTTCCATAACTTTTGTCGGGTATAACTTTTTTGTAACTTTTCCATAACTTTTGTCGGGTATAACTTTTATGTAACTTTCTCCATAACTTTTGTTGGGTATAACTTTTTTGTAACTTTTCCATAACTTTTGTCGGGTATAACTTTTTTGTAACTTTTCCATAACTTTTGTTGGGTATAACTTTTTTGTAACTTTCTCCATAACTTTTGTTGGGTATAACTTTTTTGTAACTTTTCCATAACTTTTGTCAGGTATAACTTTTTTGTAACTTTTCCACAATTTTTGTTGGGTATAACTTTTTTGTAACTTTTCCATAACTTTTGTCGGGTATAACTTTTATGTAACTTTCTCCATAACTTTTGTTGGGTATAACTTTTTTGTAACTTTTCCATAACTTTTGTCAGGTATAACTTTTTTGTAACTTTTCCACAATTTTTGTTGGGTATAACTTTTTTGTAACTTTTCCATAACTTAAGTATAACTTTTTGATAACTTTTGTGAAGTATAACTTTTTTGAAGTATAACTTTTTGATAACTTTTATGCACTTGTTGTATTCATGTTGAAATAAAAGATGATAACTTATACATGAGTATAACTTTTTTGTACCCGAGTTATAAGTAAAGTATAACTTTATTTGAAGAAGTGGTTCCAAACTCCGATAACTTAGTTATAACTTTTTTGTAACTTTTCTTAGTTACAAAGTTATAACTTAGTTATAGTTTTTTTCGGTATGGGCTGCCTTAGCAGCGTAACATCAATACCTATAGGGTTCGAAATGTCACAGGTCATCAATTTCTGGAGAGTATTTTGTTATGCCATATCCAGACACCTGATAGTTGAAGAATCTTTTCATTCTTTCGCAGTCTTTTGTCATTGTATAGATGGAAATTTGTGATATGTATCTCAGTACTGAATAAGTTTCAATTCTATTGAATATGATAATAGGATATTGAATATCGACAATGTAAAGCAGACGGCAAACTGGCGCATACTAACACAGCTTTTGGATCAAGTCAAGTGTAAGTTTTCTGGTGAAACAATTTATCTAAAACTTGTTGCTATGTGATTTTTCTAATTTAAGATGACATGCCATTATAAATATGGTGGATATATATAAGAATTTTTACTGATCTTGTACAGCTGTAAGAGATCATGATTTTATCATTTCATTTTACATTTATGACCTTGCTGACACATCTCCTGTTAAAAGGGGATTATGAATTTGGACTTACAATATATGGATATAAGCAATTAATGAATGCAAAATGGTAAGAACTTGAGAAAATAAATGATTTTACTGGTCTTTAAAAGTATTAAATGATGCTCTAATCAGAGTGCTATTTTTGTTTATTGCTGCTTTTGTAGGGGATCTTCTCGTAATGTTTTTTTCTTCTACGAATCGCCCCTCATTGCCCTGCAGCCACCTGATTTTTTTTTTTTGATGATTTGAAGTCGTGATTTAGTGATATTTCCAGAGTGGTTTATTGGTGTTTTTGAGAAGCATTGATCTTCAGCATGAAAAGACCTTTCTGTAATTCTCCTTCTCTCAGATCGGTACCTCCTAATAACAACATCTGGGATCAATCTAAAGATATATAAACATCATTTAAACTCCAGTTAAAATTGCCCAATGATTCAAGTAAATAATTACCTTTCTTTTGAAACATAATGAACCCTCTATGCCACATCGGTCATTCTGTAATAAAATAATATATCTGTCTGAGAATATATGGTAACAGGATCGAATCTATGCACAGGATCGTGACCCATTGATGGTAAGACTGCTATAGGTTATAAAGTTTAAATCTCAGAAAATTATAGGTCTAATTATTAAAAGTTCATGATATATTATTAGTTCTACGAGATATAATTTATCATTTATTGTTTTTTAAGTCTACATGTTTCATGTTCAAATAAAGGAATTTCTAAGTGCGTCAGGTCTTAAAAATGACTACTCCATGGGAGGTACAAGATTTTTGTTTGATATGAAAGATAAAGTTAAAAATCTTTATTGTTTGAACTTTGAATAAAAAGAATATTGACTAGTTAATGTATGCTAGGATTTTATATTCAATTTTCAAATCGATAATGGGTTTTACTTAATGTCATCAATTTTAAAATGATTGAATATTTAATCTCTGTAAGGATCTAGTTTAAGAATTGTATTTGTATTTGAAAATTAACCTGGCATCACATTAAAAGGGAGAAAATAAACCATTTTTGAAATTCTAAATGTGATTCAGGGTTGTCAATGCACAGGAATGATGGGTAGGGAAACCAATGATAATGACACTGAACATCACACATTTCCTTGTTTGATCAGACGTTAAGACTGATTAGGGTTTTTCAGTAGCTCACAGCTAGGGATTCAGACAAGTGGTGCCAAAGTATTGATCCACAGGGCCAACAGTGTCGCAGTTGTGCATCATCTAGGTAAACTCTCCGATCGTTCAATAGGTGGAGTCAAATAAAATGTTCACGTCGACTCAATAATCTTAGTATCGAAATAATTCCAAAATTGGTTCCTGGCTATTTAATTGGTTACAGATACATTTATTTGAAGACAACTTTTCTTATCAGAATCATTTTAATTGACCATCATTTGAAAATCGTGCTCCAAAGTTTTTTAAGTCTTGATAAATGACATTTTTGCTGTTGCTTTCTTTTCGACATGTCAAACAGTTCATGAATAATTGTGCGACTGATACAGCCAGCTGCCGTGGTTACCAAGAAATTATCCTTATTGTTAGATCGCATGAAGACTCGAACTTGAAGGGAATGTTTTGATGTTGTAGCAAATACTTATCCTGTGTCTTTGGTCTCCTCTTTATTTCTAATCAGTAATGGCTTTGCTAATCAAATGCACGAAATTATTATTTTAGAAAAAACATACCTGAAATTTTTTCTTAGTAATATCAATAACTGCACAGATATGTGTGTTGTGTATTAATATTGTACCACAGTCACACACAAGGTACATCAGAATGTCTGCATAGTGACTCCCAGGTCAAGTTTTTCTTGATTTCACTTTTTTTGACCTACTTTAAGATGCTATACGTGTATCAGGTACTACTATTCGGTGCAGAATCATTTTTTTTCAGTCATGATTTCAAATAGCCTTAAAATGTTTGATTGATTGGGTAGAGCTCGTATGCTCGAGTTCCCATGGTGAGACATCTATTCTGTAACACAAAGTAGCAACAGTTTGAGGAAATTTGTACACAAACTGAATCATTCAATCACTGATAAAGAAACATTTTAAAGACTTTGAATAATTGCCACTTCCTGGATTGATCGGACGCATTAGTGAGAAATCTGTTCTGGAATATGATTTATATTTGGGGTCTGTTTTTTTAGTCCTTTTTTTTTTATAATAATCAGGTAGATTTTTATTGATATAACACATCCATGGCTCTGCTTTGTATCAAAAATCAGATTTATAGATGCTCGATCGCCTCATTACATGTACAAAAAACCTGTTTTAGATTTTGAGCTCTAAGATAGCGTTACTCTTGTTTTTTGTGCCTGGTTCCTAAATATGAAGTGGACTTTGTCAATTAACCCATGACTGGTAAGCAATCTTATTTTACATGATGCTCTCTGATCACTTTTGTAAGACTTTGTTGGATTGGTTTGTTGGGTATTAATTTTAATGAACGGAACTATCGAAACTCTTACAAACAAGTTGTCACTCAACAAAAAGTCTCTCTGTGATCTTTTAGCTGAAATTGTGATCAAATTACAAGTTAACAACAATGGGCTTTGTGCAAATGTTGTTCAGATGAGAGAATATTTTCAGATACATAAGTAAATGTGGCTGAAGTTGATAAGAAAATGCACTCAAACACTTAGTTGCTCTCTTAAGAAGCCCACTACATGATCAGTCAATAGGCGATCCATTGATCTGAGTCACAAGAACTCTCTACCAGTCACATTAAACCGTGGTACTTATCCCATCGAAATTAGTAAATTTTTTGAGTGCGAATTATGAGCAGCCCTCGATCTATTTTTGAAATTTTCAAAATAAAATACATGTACTTAATTTTAAATTGTGAATCAACTCTATAGAATGAATCTTCGTTATCAGTCAGGGCTTTATAATTATGATTTAAGATTTCATAAAATAAAAATGAAAGTTATATATACTATTAGTTGATGGGGAGATAATTTGGAAGAAAACAATCAAGTTTTCCATTTGACATTTACACTTGCAATGTCAGTCTATAAACTGTTGATCAAGCTGTCTACAAAGGGTATTTATTAAAAGTCGAGGGTAGACTGTTAGATGCTATTGATTTAGGGTAATCCCAGGTTTCGAGATAATGGGAAAGTGATTTAAATATAAACATTGCTTTTAATCTAGTCAGCATGCTTGCTTTAGGAAGATACCTACAGGTCTAGGTAACGAAGCTACCCAGCTATCAATTTCCAATCATGCCAAACCACCCAGTCGACAATCAGCTCCAATCAGCTGCTATTGCCAACGTGTCCTAGAAAGACACTTAATATAGAATTGTAAGTGTTGGGGGTATCTATAATATACAGTACCTGGTATCTCTGTATAAAAGTCTTGAACTTGAGGTAATTTAGCTTTCTCCAGAAAAAAATATACCACTTGCAAATGAAGTAGTTTAGCTTGTCAATATGTTTGAAGACATTGAAATGAAAAGTTTTATTAACTTTTGCCATAAAGCAAAAGATTTTCAACTGTAATGTACATGCATTGTGCATAAGCACTTTCAGAAGAGACATTTCGAGGTCTTCTTAAAGCTATTTTAAGACAGTTATACGTTGCACATCAAGTGTTTTACTAGTGTATATTTTCATGCTCATTGGTTTCATTTAAGTGCATCCAATTAAACTGCAGTAAAATTGACATTGGATTGTTCGATTGGGATGGATACACGCGGTTTTGGAACACTAGCAAAACCAGATTATGGCAAATCTAAACGTGATTAAGGAGAAAGTTGATCATGGTTTGAAGACTGGCCAAATATACTTCTAAATAATTTTTCTCCAAAAAGTTACTTTTTTTGGTGCAAATACTGCTGTCTATGAAAAGTGTACAAGATTCATACTAACAAGCAGGTATGTGCTTTAAAGTTGAATATCCATAAACTTTGTGTGAATTAGTACTTCATGCCATTCCATGATATTGGTTAATCTGCAAGCAGGTAAGTAACCCAGATTTCTGAAAGTCATTTGAATGCTTCCAACAAGGAAGCATCATTGACAACTGATGACATCAATGTTTGGATTCTCATTTGATTACATACCCTTAAAGAGGAAGAACTTAATTGAGTGCTTATTAGGATAAGGCATTATATAACTCATTAAGCACTGAGGCAGGCAGTAATTATTGTTGCTGGCAAGCAGGAAGGATAGATTTGCAATTTGGTAAGCTGTTTTTAGACCTTTAGGTGCTTAGCCGGTAGTCTTGGACTATTGATTACAGTGCATGTACTGAGGTTTGTATAATAAGTATAGTTGACCCCAATTGATCATGTGATATGTTGGTATGACTATATATACAGGCCAAATTGAACAAATGTATTCTGTTTCTCCTGAGTTCTCCCAGCCCTTTCTTTGGACATTCAAATATACACCTGGTGAGAAAGACAGCCAGTGTCAATCAAATTATTAACAAGGTATATGACATTCTTGAGAGAAAGAAATGTTTAGATGAAGCACTTACTGGAGAATTTATGAATTACTTAGGGCAAAGGCATCATGGAGATACCACTGTCCAAAATGCTTTAGAAAAAACCTAATTATAGTAGTTAGGATTGAGTGTTACAATTGAATATAGATCCCTTCAATTCAGTTCTACAGTTTACAGCTCAATGAATAAGCAGTTTTTTCCTCAAGTGTATGTGGTCAAAAACTTTCTCTTTAGGAGGGATTATAATCTGCAAATACAGTATCACATGTGGTATTGTGATGCTGTGTCATTTGGAGATCTTTAAATTTCCTTTATATTGAATTGGAAAAAGGTTAAGAAACAGTTCAGGTTGATAGAATAAGAAGAAGAAACTTTAAAAGGGTGCATGATACACATAAGAAACAGTATCTGATGGAGGCATCAATGTGCTTGCATTTTTGTGTCTGCAGTCAGTTTGAACGGCATCCTATTGTAGGAATGGAACAACTGATCAGGATTTCTATCATAATTCATAATACTGATGTGTTATTTTCTGCTAATCTCTGCTGATAATGGTGTCTCGGTACTGTGTGCCAGACAGCTCCGGTGAAAAACATCAAACGCTATGATAGACCTTGAATAATATCCCAAAACTTGTCAAACCTATTACTCCCAGTACAAGGAAGTGGGGATTATTGATGCTGAAGATAATGGGTAACACTGCACAGTCAATAACATGCATATTTCTAGAGATGTGGCAGAGAGGGTTTGCCTCAGACCCTATTGAGAATTTTTACAAAGTCCTAAGAAAAACAGCTTGGTATGAATTTTTTTCTTTAATTTGACAATAAACTATCTTTGGTTGTGAGGAGTTTTTGAAATTGTTCAAAGTCTTTTAAAAAGGTAACACGTGATGATTTTTGACTTTCTGACAATGATATTGATAGTCTGCCCTGATTGCAATTAAGTCTTGATTGAAAATTAAGACAACAATTGCACACCTGTACACGAAGATTTTGCCAAGGTTCTTTTTTTTTTGCATTCCATTGTAGTTTGATTTTTTTTGTACTGGGAATATAATATGATGATGTTGGGGATTTTTGTTTAACAGCATGATATCAAATTTTGATGGAGAGTTGATGGTGCGGGGTATTGAAATTTCTGTCACGTTACTTGTTTGCTTAATGTGCCGTGTTCGTGCATTGTTATTGATAGACAGCTATCCTATGTATTGGCAGGGCAGTAACTATTTCGAGGTTTTGATCTTGAGAAAGGATATCAGGGTAGATCCACGATTATTCAGCCAGGTAAATAAGAGGAATAGAATCAAATTGACAATTCATTGTGAGGGGAAATTGGATATATGTTTTTTCCAAAAATTTACATAAATGAATTGAAGAGGACTATCTTGGTTACATTTTATGTTCGGAAAATAGCAATTTTATATGAAAAGATCACTATCGGGCCAATCTCTTTGTCAGCAGAGTTATAAGGATATTTCGTAAGATACTGGATGTATTAACAATGATTATATCTCTCAAACAAAACCGAAGGTAGACTCTAGGTAACAGTTTACACCAAAGCTGACTTTTTCGGTTCTTAAACGATGGCCTTTATTATGATCTGATGTGCCAAGGCAATCAAACAGAATCAAATTCACATCAGATAAGAGTCCATTTTATCATGTGTTTGTAGCTAATGGCTTAAATGACAAATTTACATGATATTTTCTCAATCTGTTTGATATTCCCTGTTGTGTGAATTCAGGCATGCTATTTCTTCTGTGATAATTTTGATATTGGACCCAATTTTTCCTTATCTAAAAAATCAAGTAGATATCAAGAAATTTATTTTTTTATATTTCTTTTGTCATCTTGCGTGATTACCTGCAGATGAAAAATGCTTAAGATTTCTGATACAGTATTAAACTTTTTAATGTAGTGAAACAATGTGTCATAAAAACCTAAAATGTGCCTGCAGATGCAGAGTATTGGGAGTAAATGGTGTGAGAAAATGCATGCCATAATGAAAGAACACACTGTTTAAATTCTGTTAAAGTTGCAGTGTTTAATTTTATATTGCAGAAAGAACTTGACATCACTGCAACAGAACTGGCCAACAGACAGGACGAAAGTGACCTGTCCAGAAAAAGACTGGTAGATCAGAGCAGGGAATTCAAGAAAGGCACTCCGGAGGTGAGGGTCTATAAGAGATATATTACTGTGGCATACATAGCAATACCATGGACAATGGAAATCCCTCTAGACAAATTTTCAGTCTTTTGTTTTGTGATGTGATTGCATGTTGTTTGAATTTCCCATGTTTGAGCATTAGAAAAATATTAAATGTCGTAGACAAGCATTTCTTTTATTCTCTGTAATTGAGATAAGCTTCAGTGATAATAAAAAATCAATAGTGATCTGTTTATGCTGACATACTTAACATCAGAGGATTTCTTGTGGATATTTTTCCCCTGTATGAAAGGGTGTGCTTTCTATGTAAATATATTAGTAGCCAAAGTTATTGAACCAGCTTAGATAGTTAACCCTCTAATTCCCCCCAGGAATATCTTTTAAACTATTGATTGATTTCAAGTAAATTGGTAGACACATCCTGTGCTAGCTAGAAGCACTGTAATGAAGAGGTAAGGTGAGCTGAATTGGACTTGGTTTTAAATATTTAAAATGTTTTATACATGGTGTAAGCTCTGATATATCATAATGCAAATGCGTAACTACATGTAGCTTTTATTGACTTTCATTAATGATACAGTAATTTTCTTCATTACTTTAAAATTTGTGAAAGATCAGAAGAAACAGAGATAATATACAATTTATAGATCTTTGATAGAATCTCAGATTTGATTAAAGCAAGACATCATGTTATTTTAAAGATTTCAAGCAATATTGTACCAGTCAGTATTTGATATCATGAACTTTGAAAATCACATACCCTTGAAAATTAAAGCTCCACTTAAAAGTTTTGGGTTGTGTAGTGTTAGGATTGCAGAAGCTGGTTGGAACACCTGAGTGTGTGGATGGCAGGTCTAAGAGATCTCTCCAGATAACGTACCCTGTATTTCCTCCTCATAATTTTTGATGCATTGACAGTAGATTTTTGACACTCTACTTTTCCAAGCAACAGAGCTGGTAATTTGTTTGAAATTGATTGGCCATGTCAAATACTTCTTTTGGTCGTTCATCTGTGTGGTAATAGATTCTGATGGAGTATGCCTTTAAAAAGTGCACCATGGGATTATTTTCAATCAATTCTAATTTGAAAAATTAAGCATATCAATTTGAAATGAACTTTTATTGCCTTATTGCAATCTGTGAAATCCAAATGAATCGTGTGGATCATCAATCAAATATTTAAATGAATTTGGTAAACACCTGATCACAAGTTTTTAAAAAAAAAATTCATTACATCTTGTTTATAAGTAGTCTTTTTACTGTGTGTTGTGTACACACGTTATTGTATATATGTATTTACATTTTCAATTATTTTGCCTCTGATATGTCTACAAATTGTAAAGATAGCCATTTCCCCATGAATGCATTGCAGTTGTAAACAATTACTGTGCGTATGAATACAGATAAATAGGTCTATTTTAAGGAGGTAATATATGCTACACCAGAGAAATTTGATATGGATGAAAAGTGGGGGATCATATGTACAACAATATTTTGCAAATTAAAACTTTCAAATTTACTTTATTTAGTCAAAAAATGCAGTTTTAGTAGAAAGCAATCTGAAAAAAACCTTTGCTAGACTCAAACCCGCGATCTACAGTTCAGTGGTCGACGTGCTGAGCTACTTAGCTAGGCAATGATTTTTTAAATGAACAGACAAGTATTGCTGATATTTATATTTTTCTTCCATGTTTTAAAAGGAAGTCAGCCATTATGACTATGTAGAGTACCTCCTTAATGGCTTTGAATTTTGACTGAAATGAAATTAGAGTATAAATACAAGAAATAAACATTTTTGAAAGTACATGCGGGTATGAACTGCAACTTTTCACTTTGGCATACTTTTCATGAAGTTCTAACACACATTTCATGCAGTATGCCGGTGTGAAGCACAACACTGACAGTTCATGATACCCTCATCATGAAATTCATTTCTTAAGTTAATTATACATGTACATGTATTATTAAATTTATCTGAGTATTATTCACTTTCCATTATATGATTCTATCTTGATATCACTTTTGAATATTGGAAGTGAGCACCATGCATTTAATTTGTAAAGATTTGGTCAAGGGAGTTTGCCGGTTTTGGGTTTTTTTTTAACAAATTAATAATTGTTAAAATCATGAATACTGAAGATTCCTTGATATACATGAGTAATTAGCATTCTAGTTGATTCATGCAAAGCCTTGCTTTTATTTATAGATCACTATAATTTTGTATAGATTGAATTAATCATTCAGATAATGGCACTCGTGATTTTACAATTTTGAACATGCAGTGATTTCACCAATGTAACTACTGTCCTTGTGTGATATAAGGAGTCGACCTTTGTCATTGTAGAAGTAGTACATTTCAATATGACATTGTTCATGACATGCTGGTTGTGTGAGGAGTGAACTTTAATCGTAATCGGATTCTCTGATCAATACAAGGATGGAGGGAAATGGCCGAGGCTTGAAAGTATTGACAAAAATAAACTCACAAATTGTGTAATTGAAAAATTCTTTTGCTCAATAACCACATATTTTTCAAGAGACTTCAATGATTCATTTCAAATGAATCAAAAACCAAAGAGAAGCCATTTTTTCATCCATCAAACACAGATTTTCGACATAAAAACATTGGCACTACCCATATTGATTAAAACGAAAATTGAAATGGCAGGAAAATAGTTGCATGTATATGAATGGTTAATGACCCTATCAGAGGCTTCGACATCTGTTACATATTATAGTTTGTATTAACTTGGCGAGGACCAGTCGCCTGGCTTTTTCTTTGACTTTGGTTCATTAGGATAATGATATCTGTTATAGAACTTTGTGAAGGGAGGAAGAAAAAGTATCAAGTGATTAATTCCCACCAATAAAGAGATCCATTTAAGATTTAAGGGGATTAGAAACCGAAAACTGTGAGCTTATATCATTTTAAAAACTGGTTTTGATAGGCACTCAAACCAATGTATCACAATTCAGCTTCTATGAGGGTTATCTCCCTTTAAATTAGCACATAGGCTGGTATTTCTAATGTGTCAAAAAGTACCTCAGCGTAAGAAATTAAAAGAGAATTAAATTCAATGAATGTTTTTGATAATTCAACAAATCAGTCATTGCATGACTCATGTCGTCTGCTTCCACGTTTCTGATGATGGATTCCAATGGGCAATGGCAGACGTGAGGAACTCTGTGAAGAAAACCCGGCAAGACAACAACTGTGTGATCTTTGACACTCTCTGCAATCAGGAGGCTTAAACTTGATCCTATATGCATGATTTCATAAATAAAACTTTGTGGCTTTAACTGAAATAGAAATATGACAAATCCCTTCTCTGTAATCTTTAAACCTTCACGAAAAGTTTTATTTTTGTTTTTAATGGTAATAAATAATCGAATTAAAATTGTCAGAGAGAGCCATGGCAAATGTGTGGAGTTTTCAGCTCTCTGTCTTGAAATAATTTAGCAAATGACATCTTGACAGGAAATAATCTCAAACAACAGTCCTATCTTGAAAGATGAATGGCATCAGGCTCAGAAATCGTCTCAACATTATCGCTTGTAATTTACCATTAAACTAAAGAAAAAGATAGGCTTAAAGAATATATACTTATTACACGTAATTGATTAGATTTGGTGTAGCCATTCTGGCTTATTGATGATTCAACCCTAGCTGCAGCTGTTTCTTATTTTCAAATTCTTTTGGGGGGAAGCTATAAAATTAGTCTGCAATCATCAAAAATGTTTATCAATAGATGGCTTGGATCATGACTGGTGACTTTATTGGCTTGGCAGTCTGAATTTTCATTTTGGGGGGAAAAGTAGCTCTTTCAGTTTACCTTTCCTAATTACTAGTGTAAAGACTTAAACTATCTTGGGCCTCTCAGATTCTGTTGCAGATTGAAACATGAAAGTGTCAGCTTTTCCTATCTGCAAGGAAATAAGAGAGGCAATTACCCATCTAAGTGTTATCATTCCTTATCAAGAGAAAAAAGTTGTTAACAAATGAATTGTACATATATGAAGTAATTGCACTTACTCAGAGTAGCTCTGACCTCACTGTGGGTTTAGCAAAAGTGGGATGGAAAATATGACTATGCTGGACAATTTAAATGATCGGATAATTAATGATTGTGTCACCATGCAGGTGGGATCATTATAGTACCGGTGTGTTTTAGGAGATGCAGTCATCTGAAAGAGTCTGAGTCCATGATGGATTGTGTGATGTCTGAACATAGATATTACCTGTAATTGTCCACAGCCACGACTTATTGTTTTAACCTTTCAGCCCCTTGTGATTTATTGAGCAGGACAAATATGTGCTGTACTTTCAGATTTGTGTGCTCCAGCACAAAGAAATCTTTCACCTCAATTATTAATGACAGGTGCCATGAAGCAGAAACTCTGCTTGTGCCAGTTCAGTTGACCGGTCATCAACTTGCCATAAAGTTTTGGGAGTCATTAATGAAACCTGTACAAAATTTGTTATTTTTCAATCACGAAATTTTAATGTGAAATCTACACTTTAGATACCACTGTGGTGACACAACCAAGCACTAGGGTGATATCGATACACAGGTCAGAATAGATTTCGTGTAATATACATCTCTGACCCAAGTCCTTTTTGGTGACACTCCCCCTTATTTACATTCTGTAGTACAACTTTCTCTTTTTTTTTCATTGCTGTGAGTTGCCCACCTTTGACAATCCCTATCCATCGAACGCAGTGATTGGGTGATGAAAACATCTGATAGGCGTTTGATTGTTCATGGGACTGATGTACACAATTATTTTATCGTAAGAAGATATTGTCTATAACTGCAGGAGAAAAAAATACATCTCTTTCCCCAATGTTTCGTCAGACTTAATTACATCTGCCTTGTCTGTAGAGAACGGCTGTAGATGAGGGGGAGAATTGAAAGACCTGATTTCCATCAGATATCCCTCCGATTCGATGTGTCTGTCTCAAGACATCTCTAGGATGTGTTGGAATTTTGTGTCACTGACTCCTCGCTCTGTTATCAGGACAAAAGGCTTTGGAGAAACTGCAGACGGAGGGGACCACATTCCTTTGTTTTATTTCGTGGGTGTCATGTGACACCAAACATTGATATCGAATATTGAATTATGCAGTTTGCGTCTCCCCTAACATTGAATGTACACAAAAGTTATCTAAGTGGATGGGAGGAATTTAATTTCACTTGGATAAAAGAGTTTCTTATGTGTGTGTGCCTGTAGTTGTTTAGTTTGTAAGTGGGTGTCTATCACTTTGGAGTGTTTTAAGTAACAACTTTTGAGAAAGTGATCATATTTATTGATGCAGATTCACGTGCTTTGATTTTAAAGTTAATCAGATTGAAATTAGATAGAAAATAATCTGAGTAAATAAGCAGGACCATGTCATTGGATTTCATAACTTGTTCCTTGTAGTATATACATGCAAACAATGTTGTTTTATTGTTGAGGTAAACCGTAGCAAATTTCTGTATTTCAGGACATAAGAAAAATTGTAGCTCCATTACTTAAAAGTTTCCAGGCAGAAGTTGATTCCCTCTCCAAAAGAAGTAAAGCAGCAGAGGCAGCCTTTTTGTCCATTTATAAGAGAATTATTGACCTTCCAGGTAAGCCTTGCCTACAACAGTGGTCATTATTGATGCAGATGGGCTAACATATTCTGCACACATGCTTCAGTTTCATAACTAAAACTTGTGGTTCAGTGAATGCATCATTACAACTTGGTGTCTTATATGCATTGGGGAATGGGGTGGGGGGATCTGATAATATTAAATTTATTTTTTTCTTCTGTATGCCTGATTCACTAAGATTGTAAAGAGTTTAAGTGGTTGTAAGGGACTCAGTATTTTTTAGTGGATTCAAGAGGGGAGGGAGTGACAGTTTCCCATCATCAGGAATATAGTATTTCACAATCAGTTTTATTTTAAATGTTTACTTACTTTGGAAAGCAAAGGCAATGCCTTCCTTCATAGTGACCAATTTCCCATGTTCTTTTGCAAATTTTGTATTTATTGTTTTCTTTTTGCTGTTGCCTCAATGTATCAAGCCATGATAATGTGGTCCTCTTTTGCCATGTGTTGATGGCTTGTCTTTCCATTACCAGACCCTGTGCCTGTGTTAGAATATGCTCTACAGATCCAGAAAAAAGCACACCGAGTCTCCGATCTCGAGATCGAAAACAAGCAACTGAGAGACACCCTGGAAGAGTACAATCACGAGTTTGCAGAGGTTAAGAATCAAGGTAAAAATTAAGTTTATGAAGAAAAACATAATTTTGTGCCTTATTTTTAAAAAAAATATTTGTTAGTGTTGGAAAAAAATTGGGACAATTATTATGGCTAATACCTCCAAATTTCTTAATTATGTAAGATTTAAACCCTTGAACCTAAAATATTAGATAGATGCATGTTATTAGTAATAATTCATGTGACATTTTCCATTGTTGCTCAAGGTTATAATCAACCCTGTCGGTAGTTATTAAACATGCTATATGAAGCAGAATTGAATGTCTTTCCTCTTATCACTGGTTGTCCTACTGTATGAAGACAAAAACTAAACCAAGAATCTCTGCATTCAATATTTTTCAAATGTTACAAGTCCATAGGGAGACTCATTTCCCAGTGAGAGAGTGACCTATTAAAAGAAATAAATTGTAAGTCATGAAGTTTAAATAACACGCTCTGTAATCAATACAGTAGATAGATGTGTGGTAAACAGTATTAATCTCCTGACTATAATCTGTGCTGCTTACTTTATGATTCTCTTTAAGTCAAATGTTGGTTTTGTAAAATCTGCTGTTGAGATATTGAGAGGCATAATCCAGGAATGGTGACAGAGATTTAAAACTTGTACCAAGGGAAACTTTGAGGGAGGGGCAGTGATAATGGAAGCCCCTCCCTCTCTTGTAGCCTCCCTAACCCTGCAACAGCATGTATAGGATTTAAAACATATTTTAAAAAAAATCTTTTTCAAATGTTTACCACATAGAGGTACTAATGGGGGGGGGGGGGGGGGGGGGGGGGGGGGGGGGGTATAAAACACACTCAGCTTTAGGACAGGTTTGTTAAGACTTATTAAGTGACATGACAAATATCTGATTCTCATAATTCATGCTACATGTATGAAGTGGTGAAACTTGTTTTTTGCGAAAGGTGCAAGGTCCCTCCATTAATACTACATGTGAGTATTAGAGGATGGTGGTACACAGTTTATCTGTGTGTAGGGCTCCCCTCCATTACTACTACATGTGAGTATTAGAGGATGGTGGTACACAGTTTATCTGTGTGTAGGGCTCCCCTCCATTACTACTACATGTGAGTATTAGAGGATGGTGGTACACAGTTTATCTGTATTTATGTTTATAAGCAGTAATTGTGTTGGAGGATTCTATGAATAATTTTCAGTATGTTGTAACTTTTGTAGAGGTGACAATCAAGCAACTGAGGGATCGTCTGAAGGAATGTGAAGACAAGATCGAGGCTACAGCAGAGGTAAAAAGGGAAACAACTCTTGAAATCTGATCATAATCTTAAAAAATAAGATCTTCTAGAACAAAGTTATAGTGAGCAGGAAGGGCGAATGCCAATGTTCTGGGGGAGGCTAGTTATCCTGATGACAAATTTGACTTTTGATTGATAAATCAGACATTTGAAGAGATTTTAGTAATTATCAATTAATCAAATGTTTAATGAACCAATAATTTAGATCTACCTTTAAAGGAGAGCGGCCAGTCATCCATCAACTGCTAATGAGACGAAATCAATCGTGAATGTTTTTTATCAAACTTTAGATTCTCCTGATGTTTTTAGATCAAGTTGAATGTTAACTGCCTTTCTTTCTGTATCTTTCATTGTCTTTTATGGCAATTTTGAAATAGGTATGATGATTGTACCCTCTGTGGTTTCAAGGATGGTTCATAGAATTTTTTCTGATATATACTTCAGTGATATTCATTGATATGAATGTATTTTATTGACAAAGTCAAGAGGATCAGAAACAATATCTACAATGTAGAAGTTTTCTCAAATATTCATTAATACATAGCACCAAAAAATATATATCATTTAGACCTCTCTTTTAAATAAGAAATTATAATATCCACATATTCTTAATCTAAATAAATTTTCAATTAATTGAGAAAGTAGAGATGATGAATGATTTACCCAGTTTGTATCTACGTAGTCTGGGGCTATTATACATATGACTATTCATTTATTGTCACAAACTCCATTCTTAACTAGATCTCATTTAATGAAAAATTTGTGTAAATTTACACTGAGGTGTCACTTATGTATATATTCATAATTTAGCATTCCAATTCCTCTTTTTTTTTTTTTTCTTTGCATTATGTATTAATAAAGTTTACCGTTTTTTCAAGTTCTTTCTCTATTAAAGCTACCCATTTTTTAAAAATCATTTCCTTTACATATTTCCTGATTTTCATGATGTAATTTTATTGTATAGTGTTCCGAGTAAAGTGATGGTCATAATAATTAACATTTGAATTAGTTAATCTGAGAAACAAAATTTTAGGGAAGATATGGATGAAATAGGATTTGTGCTATCAAAATGAAATTTTTTTTTATCATATTTCTTTTTTTATTTATTTTGAAATTACGATTAATAATATAATGACAAATTTATGAATAGGAGTTTGTCTAAAAAGGGTTGATTTATATATCAGCAATCTCGGGTTTCAACATCCAAAATAATTGCACAATTTACTGAAAATGAAGGTAAATATGAGTAGTTGTAAGATTAATTAGAGATGGGGAAAAGTTTTCTTTTTGATTAATTAATTGCTCTAAAGTAAAGAAAGAATTTAAGACAAAAGTGTTGCCAGTGTTTTAGACAAATTCAATGACAGGTTTTAGTATGTGTGACAATGTTCTTCCAATCACAGGAAATGTTTGTCAAGATTCCTGTTGTATTTTCAGTAATCAATATGTTCACAGTAACACTCTGAGCTGCACAGAACACTGTCCTCTCTTTGGGAGGAATTTGAAGGAAAACTTAGATTTTATATATGAGCTTTTGTGTATTTAGAAATCAAAGGAAATTCATCTTTTCAATTTGATAGCAAATTTGAAAGAAAAAAAAAATCCAATTTTTTTTTTTTTTTTTTACAGACTTCATAGATAATACACTTTTAGTAAATCAGAGAAAAGAAATATGGACAGAGCCTGAATTTTGCACACAGAAAAATTAAGCGACAGAACAAAATGTATTGTCCTAAATACTATGCAGGTTTAATGTTTTTATGAATAGTGGAATTTATTTTATGATTTTTTGTTTATTCTAGGGGGGGGGGGGGGGGGGGGGGGGCATAACAGTATCATTTTCATTGGTAGTCATTGGATGAACTAGATTTAGTGCAGAAAATTATAGTAAATGTGTGGTTGGTGTTGAAAAAAATAATAATACTGACTTAAAAAAAATATCATCCATGTAGTGGTTAGTGTAGGACAAGATTTTCATCGTACAGGTATCATTTTCCGTATGCCATATGCAGTTTACACAAAAGATATTAAGTCCTCATACAGATAATTAATAAAGAGATATTCCTGTGACATTAATTGTTGAATGGGTGGTCAGCCTTGACCAACAAATGCTTGACTGACCATCACTGATTCTTGGTTTTCGTGGGTCTGATACTTTGCGCTCATTTAGCAGTCACGCATGGCTGGCCAATACGCTAGTGAACGAAGAATCAATCACAAAACAGTACAGTATGTATGTTAATCTATTTCCCTGGCACTCTGAAAGTTGTCGGACACCAGCTGACACCTAGACTCCACTGATTTCAAACTTTGATCATTTCACTTTTAGGAATTTTTACCCATTGTTAGTGATTGTCGATGAGACTTGATTTTCAAAACAAAAGAAGAAATTCTTGATGTATACTACCAATAAATTAATGAACTTATTGTGCATGGTAGGCCAGAAGTAAAGAAAAAGAACGGGAATTACAGCGAGTTTTTACGGAGAAGGAGAGGCAGTTGCAGGAGACCCAGCTATCTGTGGCTAAGAAACTCGGAGAGGCTGAACAGCGAGTTACTTCCTTACAGACTGGTAGGTACTCCCCTGTGAAGAGAGTTAAAATGCGTGACTAGGATTATTCCCCACCAAGATGACTTCACAGATACACATTTATGTTCATTTTTCTTTCCATTAGTCCTGTAGTTCATAGAATCTTAGATAGATTTTTTTTATTTCTTTGAAGGAGTCTTCATTTCTTTAAGTTTTTTTTTTTTTATACCGGATTATGGATTCAATGAAATTTATAAGATTTTTTTTATGACCACAAAGTCCATTTCTATTTCTGTTACTTTAATAGATATATTTAGTATATAAACTTTCTGAGAGAATGCAATCCAAGTGAATTTTTCTGGAAAGCAATGTTTTTCAAAAAATAAATGTTCAAGCATTTAGTTGAGTTTTCATTTTATAGTCTGCATAAGGAATATTTACTTTAACTACTTAACCTAGTGCTTCACCTTTTTAAAACTTAATTCTCATGGAAAAGCAGTTACACATAAATATTCTTAATTTTCCACTGAGTTTATCCATTATAGGAAAATTATGTTACTACTCTTTTTTTTTTGAAAAATTGGATATGAAGTAAATTTAAAATAAAAGAAAAAGGTTATGATTTGCCAATTTCTTTCAACATTATTTGTATGGAAAATATGTTAAAGTCATATAATCAGTGTCTTTGAATATTTATTTCATAGTTTTATTGGTACAATTTTAGGGAAAGTCATCCTTAGATAGTTTGAAAGTTCAAGAAAACGCCTTTGCATTGAACAGAATTGACATCTAGTATGAAAGGGCAAATCTGTAAAGAAAGAAAGATGATGAATATTTGTTGGTTACTAATTTCTATTTTAGTATTGAAAAAGAAAGGAAGATAATTAATTGTAAATTTGTGAAATTTACCTACCAGTGTCTAAATATGGGAAAATATAGAATTTCCCCCAAAAAATCTCCAAATTAAAATCCATAGATTTTGCAGTGTTAGAAACGGACCCCAATAACAGTTTGTTAACTAAATTTTGCACTGAAATTTAAGTGTTTCCATTGATACAAGCGTAATTCAGACTGAAATTTTTTTCTACCTAGTTTCCTCCCTAAAATTCAGTTTACATAAAACAGAGAAGAAGAAATTAATATAAAAGCTGAGACTCCGACGAGAGCAATTTTCTGGTCTGTTACGTTTGGTTTGACCCAGATGTAGGGATGTTGTACAAGTGAAAAGTCACATTTGTAAGACACTGTGTAAATTATGATGAAAAATATCACGCAAAACAAAATTACACCATTTACAACACTAAAGCTTCAAATACCAACTGCAACTGAGTAAATTAGCTAGATCAAGTGAGCAAAACTTAATGATTATTCAAGATTTAAACTTCAACAAGGAAGAAAATCTTTATATTTCTACCTTTTTTTTTTAAATGAGCAAATTATTGGAAAGTAAAACCATTTACACAGAAATTTATGATTAATACTGCATAGTATTTAATATCAGAAATGGAGATAATTTTGTAATAAAGCTAAGTCATATTACACAAAAGAAATCTGTTTATCCATACAATGTACATATATGTGGAAGAAAAATTTGTCAAGTCTTGATATCCAGATACCCAACAAATTCTTACACATTCAACTTTGTTTTAGCCTATACAAATGTCATAATGTTATGATCATATATATCTTTTTGCTGTTGAATAGTCCATAGTAACAAATGTCCATTACAACAACATAGAATTATGAAACTTTTTGTTTGGTATATTGAGAGGATGAACAAGTTAACTTGCCTTAATTCTGTACTGTGTGTAAGTATGCATTGAACATCTGAGTGCATTTTATCATTAATCGACGGTGTGATTTACTGTATATGTGATTTCAAAAAATTGTTTCAAAAATCCAAGTTTGATTTTAATGGAATATGTTTTAAAACTATCCTGATTGTGTGCTACATTTGACTTATATTAGTATAAATAGATTTATTTTTTTGAAAATAGTGATAGCTGTCTATCATTAACTCGCATGCAGAGGACCTTTACATGGACAGAATATAGATATCAATGTGATTGTGTATTTGTTTATGAAGTATACCTCATGTCGAATCAATGTCATTTTCTCTGAAACTGACACATGCTTCTATATCCTGGCAAGTGTCAGCTGATTTGATTTACATAGAAACCATATTAATTGTGGTTGCAATTATCATAAATTAATATCACTTTTGTCTAATTTATTCAAAATGAACATATGATTTAAAATTTTGATTTGATTTTTGTATCGTAAAGTCAATCAAAATTTGTAAATATTTAATACGAAAAATGAAAGGTTTTGATTAGTTGATGTTTTTAATTGATTTATTTTTTGTATTGGAATTAGTTCTGTTGCAAGCTTGTCACAGACAGTCGAGGGATTCTCAGAGATGTTAGTAGGTTATATTTTTGTGAGGTTACTGATTCAAAGGTGATTTTTGTCGGCGGTTAGAAATGTGGTAAATCTGTATGTATTGGAATTTACCACATGCAGAAATATGTTGAAAAGGATTGTTGTCAAATATGCTATTCCATATAGGGTCCGACAAACAGTATCTTAAAATATGCAAGGACTGTGTTGATATTTATGTTTCAAACTCGGCAAAGGATTCCTTGATGATGGTGAATTAATAGCAGAGAGGACACAAGAAATTGATTGGCTGTCAAGCATAAATCGTGGCCCACTGTCAACAATTACCAAAATTGACAGCAAGCTGACCCGCCATTGTTCTAAGTTATTTGTGGATGGGCCGATATGGACATTATATCATTAAGAAGGAGAGGACTTGATATTGACAGAGACTGTGAGATTTGATATGCTGGGCCAAGGAGTGAATTCAAATGCAGAATTATAATGTATTTTTCATATTCAAGGTCAATTATATTTAGACATTGCTGATTTTTAATTGGATGTTAAAACAAATGAATGCCAATAAGTAATTTTTTATTTGAGTTTGGTATTCCGTTTCGATCACAGCATTTATTTAGTGCAATGTCGTCGTATGTGCACCTGTGAAGTATTTTGTGTCTTCTTACTTGATCTACTGGATTAAGATATTTCAAAAATATTACATAATGTTTGATTCCTACTGGCATAGGATAGGATTATATGAATTAATTGATAGTCAGACTGATGGGAGATACATATGCCAGGTAGTATCTGTCATTAACTTCCAACTATGTGCAGTCCATGATTGAATTTGATTCTATGAAATGAGTATTGTTGTTTTTTTGCTAATTTGGATTATATTTTCTCTGTTTTAGCTTTAGAGAATGTGCAATCCGAGTTGTTTGAAGTTAAAGCCAAGTATGAGGAGGCCACTGCAGCCAAGTAAGTTAATCTCCACCCCCCTTCCCACACCATCACCACCATTCAAACATCATGGATTTTGTCTCCTGTAAAATTAGTAACTTTTTAATTTTACCAAGAATCTTTAACTAAAATTAGACAGTAACACACATTGGTAAAAGAAAATTCCGTGAGGAGGTGTTAACCACAAGCAACAACAAGACATTAACTGTCTGATTGTTGTGAGGAATATAGCCTTGCAAGTCCCTCACTGGTGTGCACAGTGATAGCAACCAGTCTAAGCATGCAAAACGGAAAATTGAAACAACAAAATCAAAAGATACCAAAAAAATTATTTTTTTTACTTTCACCTTAGAAATTGTATTTGCAAACTGTATATTTTAGCTTTTGTGTGGCTTAGATACTCTCTAGATTACTAGTTTAACAAGAAAAAACTTTTTCCAATTATTTGAAGTTGATTGCATTCTTGTGAGTATAATCTCATACATGTACGGTAAACTTATTTGAACTTATTCAAAGTTTTTTGAAAACATAAACTTATTTGAACTTATTCAAAGTGTTAAGAAAACATAAACTTATTTGAACTTATCCAAAGTGTTTAGAAAACATAAACTTATTTGAACTTATTCAAAGTGTTAAGAAAACATAAACTTATTTGAACTTATCCAAAGTGTTTAGAAAACATAAACTTATTTGAACTTATTCAAAGTGTTTTTTAAACATAAACTTATTTGAACTTATTCAAAGTGTTTAGAAAACATAAACTTATTTGAACTTATCCAAAGTGTTCAGAAAACATAAACTTATTTGAACTTATCCAAAGTGTTTAGAAAACATAAACTTATTTGAACTTATCCAAAGTGTTCAGAAAACATAAACTTATTTGAACATATTCAACAATGTCAAATGTTTGGAAGGAAGGACCTGCTGTTCCTATTTCCCACCATGTACAGCTGCGTTTAGAAACATACATATATGTATACCAGATTCAATTAACATAGATATAGACTGTAAATATGACAACCCTGTGTCCCATTAATACGCCAAGATATTGACTTCTTATGTTTTTTTGTCAATAACAAATAGTTCCTTTATTGATTTCTATTGTCCGATCTGTCTTTTCATTGATTTTTAGTTGTCCACTGGTCACATACATGGTCATTACGTGAACCATTGGTCGTCATCTGTCCAGTTATTGATTTATATTGTCTGGTTATTGATGAAAGGTCTGATAGGTTAGTCACGGGACCTGTCAATGTTTGCTTAATTGGTTCTGATGTACACGATCACTGTCGCACCATTTTCTTGTTTGTCCGTTATGTTGAAAGTCCTGAAGGCATCTTGAGGACAAATGCACATCCTGTCAAGGGATTTGTAGTAACTGTGATTGTTTTTCTTTTATTTGATTTTTATGTGTGATTTTGTGTTTTTGTTGATGTTGTAAGTGGCCCCAAATAATACCTAACTGTAGTTTGATCCGTTTTTCATGTTTTTTCAACTGATTAGATTAAAAAGGTGTCTCCCATACTTAGGTCAGGGATTCTCCAGTTTTATTGGTCAATTTCTTACTAAATGAAAAATGATAAAATGTTGACGCTTTTAGGAGATGTCAGTAATATTCCTAAAACGTGAAAGACAGTGAAAATAAGTAGAGTGTGATGTCTTTTTCTTGCACAATTAATTTGTCCTTATATGTTATCTAAAATTGAAGTAAAATTGTGTGTTTCACACGTACATAGATGCTAGGTTATTGTTGTCTCGGGGGGAATACTAATTAGCCCTCCGATGGTCTTAGTTCTGAAATAAGAAGTAAACATTGTGTTGATTTGGCCATTAATTTCACTATCTTCTTTCAAAACTTTGTCTTCAAAATTGACTTTCTATGCAAATGACTTAATATCTTGAATTCTCTAAACTCTTAATGGTGGATAATATATGTTTTGTGCTATCATGACAGTCGTCTAAAGCGAAGAATCCCATTTTCTGCTCTAAAAGTTACAACAGGGGTAAATTAGTCTTGTGTAGATATGCAAAAATCATTGAAAAGACTTTTTACAAGATGCAAATAGAAACAATGTGGTCTGAAAATGTTAACTTAAAGTGATAGAGAAACTCTTGGCCCCTGGGCTCTCGGTGTACATTTTTCAGCTGATGTGTACCTTTGATCATTGACTCATCTACTTATGTTTTTCGGAATAAAAATGTGATTATCTCTTTCTTTTTGAGTTAAAATTAATGAATGTATTAAGCACTTTAATGGGCGCTGGAGGGTCTTCCTTCTAATTGGTAATTTGTCAAATGGCAATGATACGGCTCAATATGGTGTAGGCCAGCGTTAAAATCATTTGTATGTTCATTGTATTGATTATAGAATTTATGTACATGTAATACATGCTGGCAGAATCAATATTTTGATGTTGAATATTGTGATGGCTCATCAAGTCTAGTATTCAGTACCAGTCGTACTGGTTCTTGTGGTAGCACTTTTGTCACATTTGTGTTTTGGGAGAGCAGGGGACTACCACACAGGTCAAGCATGAGGGAGACAAAGATGAAATCTAAAGGTATTTTCAAACATTTGATCCAGTTTTAAACCACTCTAGTATGCAGGGAAGGTTGTTTAGGCTATTAAATAACATTCAATAGTATTTATGCAATGTAGTTTAAAAGACTGTACATGGCAATGCTTACTAATTGATTTTGTGTGAAAGACACATTAAAGGCAGTATTGTCTGCAGAGCTTCCCAAAAATTCAGTCAAATTTGAAGAATAGGATATAAATGACAATTCTGTAGCTTCCATGAGAGTTCTCTACATGGGAATTAAAGTTCCCTGTGAGAAAAATCAATAACTGATAACAGTGGATCATTATCCTCCATGTAAAAAACGTTACCAACTCTACGGGCATCTGCTGATTTCAGAGAAAGGGGGCCACAGATATGGCAGATCTGTTGTATGCTAAGGTTTTCATGAAGTAACTATCTACTTCATTTGTTTGTGCTGTGTACTGCAGAGAAGCAGTGGATTAAACGTCTGCTAAATACAAAATGGGAGAGGCTGGGGATGATAGGCTGGACAGAAAGAGAATTGACGTGGGATGTGCATTTGTGAAAGAAAAAAAAATAATTATTTTTGAGCACATCATGAACAATAAGTTTAATTTTTTTTCATTGATGTTTTAGGTGCGCATGTCAATGTGAATTGATTAAAGTAATTAGTAATTTTTCATTTGAGAATAAAATGATTTTCAATGAAATCTTTTATACCTGTATGTGATCTATTAAATACTGTATGTTCTCAAACAGAACAAGTTTTATTTATAGAGCTATTTGCATTACAAGTTTTATTTCATTTGCTGAAAAAGCATTTGTATTGAGATCAATATTTGCTTTTAAGATTGAAATTGTGTTTGATTTTGAATATCAATTATCCTTTAAAATTGAACAAAGCAATAGACACTTCTCCAAGCTGTTTTTTATATGGAGATTAATAGAAAAAGCATTTTATCAGTAGACATTGATTGGAAGTTCTTCTTGAAGAAAGTCCCTTTGTGAAGCTGAAACTGTTTGCACCATTAAGCCCATTTGTTTTAATTTTATCACCCATTCTATCCCTAAATCATTGATTTCTGATGCATCTAATGTGTTTGATTAGGTATGTAAGATCGATTGAAAGCCATTATAAAAAAATTTGATTTTTTTTTATCTTGATACTCCTAACTTAGAAACAGATATCAAATACTGTATCAATATGTAATTTGTGCATTAATATTTTGTACAACTAATGTAAAAAAAAAAAAAAAAAAAATGAAAGAAAAAGAAATGTTTGCTATTTGCAGATTATATTGTATTTCTCTCCCACATTTTCTGATTTTTTTTATGTTGTTATTAGAAAGAATGAAATACAACGTATATTGAATTTGTGCAGAATACTGACCAAATAATCCCTGGGATATCATTGCCGTTTGCCAGTGGCATTATTGTGTTGAAACATAAGCATTCATTTGTATCAAGTCATCAGGGGAGGTCAAAATTCATTTTTCATAAAACTGTGTTTATATATGAATTAGTTTCTTTCTAAACACAAAATATTAGAGAAAGTGAAAGTGAAAAAAAAGTAATAGAGTCTATCAGAGATTTATTACAAGTTGCATCAGTGCAGGCTTGCAGGTGCAAATTTTATTTGGTAGTTTTTCAAGCATGCACAAAATATCAAATGCAAATTTATTGTAGATTTTTTTATCGTTATCAAATTTGATGACAAAAAAATTGTCACAATCTGAATTAGATTTTTAGGTTAATTCGAAACCTTAAATTTATGGTTCCAATGACTTATACATTTATGTAATGGATTTATGTATATGAATTTAACATGTGAAATGTTAAATTTGACATTTTTAAAAATTTGGATGACGACCTATGTTGAGAAATGTGCGCCTAGTGTTATTAATAACTTATTATCATCTGACAGAAGTCCTGATCAGAATGAATCACAACTGGTGTACGTAATCATGTACAGTTTTTGGTTTCTTGGTGGGCTTTTTTTCCATTTGGTCATTGAACCAGTCTAGCTTGTACTTACCAACATGGGAGCTTCTAATCACACCTGTAATTTATGAACGCTGACAGCACTTTATCTCGACTTTGAATGCTTCAGTATTTATGACCAAACTATGGCCAAAAGCTAAGGTGTAGGGGAGCCGAAGTCTTCATTTATCAAGTCCCCACACATAGCCAGATGACACTCCTGGGTTGTGTATCATCATTGTTTGTCAAACCTTCCTCAACTTGTTCAGTCTTTCTCTTCACCATGTCTATTCCTTAGCCCTGTCCAACTTTTACTATCTGTATCCTTGTTCTGAAATTTGTCAAAGTGCAATAAAGATTTTAGAGAAAAAAGTGGGGGTCATAATTCCAATTAGTGCAGATTAACAAACAAATTAAGAAATGGAATGTACAAATTGCAATACAGAACTTGACACTGGGGTTTTCTTTCAACAAGATGTAATTTGTTAATTTAATTGAATGAACAGAATTAATGACAAGGAAAAATGCTCAGTGATTATGGATGAAAGGCAGGTTTTTGAGAACATTTTCAGAAAATCCACAAAAATGTATTTATTGTATATGTGATCTGTTTTTCTTCTTTAGATCGGATGAAATGGAAATGGTGATGTCCGATTTGGAACGAGCTAACGAGGTATTATTTCAATATTCATGTGC
Organism: Ostrea edulis; assembly: GCF_947568905.1. Classification (NCBI taxonomy): domain Eukaryota; kingdom Metazoa; phylum Mollusca; class Bivalvia; order Ostreida; family Ostreidae; genus Ostrea; species Ostrea edulis. The sequence continues at coordinate 78,096,181 of NC_079164.1, read as the reverse complement.
TGTAAAATCATTTTTAAAATGATTTATATTTTCATTCATCATATTTTCACTCTCTTTCTCAATCTTTGAAATTTTGACATTGGATCAGTCAATACTAGGAATTCTCCAAAAAAAAATCTTTATCAGTGAAATGGGGGAAGTGGGGAGACATCACGAAATACACCGATTTTGTGATCAATATTAAATTTGGGTAAGGCTGTACATTCTTCAGTATTGATTTCTTTTGTTTAAGATGCAATGAATCTTGATCCATTAAATCTATGTGTAAAAGTGACAAAGGATAGTTCTCCGAGCGGAGGATTCTGTCCCCTAAAGGGTCTCCCTGTATCACTGATAGGAATCTATTCCATTATGTAACACGAGGGCACACTGGTGCCTTACTGCCTCTCATGGTATGGATTGATTTTGCCAGAATGCATCACCCAGAGTATTTAATCAATGTCGAATTATTGATTTGGTGAAGAAAGAAGTATTGAACAGCGCTCTATTGATCCGATCTTGACTGAATCACCATTTGTATAAATCCAGTCGCAGCCTTCACATGTCAATTGTATTGTTGCAATAATTTGTCTTTTTGATTTCTGATCAGCTGCAGGATTAAGCATATATTTTTGCTTGCGCTCTTTGTATCCTTAATAATTATGCTTGCTTATCTGATGAGGATGAGAGAGAAACAATTTATGTGTAATTATCTCCCTAGTATGGACAATCAGGACAAAATGATATCGCTTGATTTGCTGCAGGAAGGTAACTTAACATTGGTTTTATGAGCTTTTAATTGGGGATGGATTTTAAGGGATCTTTGGTTGCATTATGATTAGGGATAGTTTATGTCTAAGATATCGAAGTCTGAGGTCTCCTTAGGCTTTTATCTTAATTTTTATTATGATCATATTTAATTTTTGTTTTTATTTTCAGCGAGCTGAGGCATCTGAACGAGAAATTGAGCAGATTAGGACCAAGTTGACTGAGGTGACACAGAAGCAAAAATTAGGGGAAACAACTCAAGAAGCCCCAGACATGGATCGAGCCATTGACATGTTCAAGCGCACTGGTCTTGAACATGAACTTGCAGCTAAGGAGAAAGAGGTAAAAAAAAAAAAAATCAGATTGCTTAATGTCATAGACACCTTACCCCAATCTCCAGAAATTTTTTAATAGATAGCCCATTAATTTTTTTAATCTTTAATATTTTAGATTTCACAGCTGGTTGAAGATGTTCAAAGATTGCAGGGCTCATTAAACAAGCTACGAGAAGCTACCACCAGTCAGGTTAGTATAAACTACAAGCTGCTAATTCCCTGGACACCACCAAGAGTAAATGTACCACATGGTGCCACAGGACAGGTGCTAGATTGATTTTGCAAGTCTAAGGGCTAGATAAGAGTAGAGGAGAAGACCAGGCATTTCAGAATTGCTTTGTCAAAGGTGAAGACTTGCATCATATGTATGTAAACCAGTGGTAATGGGGCAAATTTAGAGAATGTGCATGTCAAATAAATCAAATTAGGACAGGTGGTCTTTATGAAAGTCACTAGGTTTGGAACTCGAAGGTTGAATGAATCAGCGTGGACTCCAAAGTGTTTCTTGTAAGAAAAAAACATGGAGACAGAAGTTGTTTGAATATGATGATGTAGCATCCTAGTATATTGTATCAGTGATGTGAAAATTTTTCATATTGATATGTTCTTCTAATTGTTTGAGGGGAAATATGCGTATAATTTTCACGAAATCATAATAATTACACAGAGAACATTATCATGTCTGACAGAAAAAAGGGGGAATCATAAATCACATTTATTGTTTCATATATTATGCCAAAATACACAATTTTTTTTACCACAGTCTGATTTATTTTTTATGGTGGTAGTTTATCAAATATGTAATTTGGAAGTATGTAAATGAAAGTGGTAGGCTGTCATTTTTAACAGCAAACATATTTAATTGAATTCTCGTATTCTGGTTAAGTAAGACAAAACATGCTTTTTATAGAGAAGGTGACTTTTTCAAGGTTGACACTCAAAGGGTTTCAAACAAAGATTGGAAAACAATAATTTTTTATCATTAATGTATTTTACTTATTAATTATTTTATAATTAGATATGCAATAATTTCAATCAGACAACATGAGAATTCTTTCATTGTCAACAATGAACATTGTTAAGACAGAGTTAGATTTTTTTCTTCTTTTTAAATTCATTGAATCCAATTGAATTTTTTTTAAAAAAAGGAAGAAGATATTGAATTAAAGGTTTTGAGATTCAGACTTTGATGACTGTCATGATATCCACAGTGAGTTATCATTAGTCTATCAAGTACAGGTAACATTGTGTCACACACTGTGTTTTCTTTGTTGTATAGGTGATTACGAAATGTAATGGCTACACATCTTGTGACAGAAAAAAGATAGCGCTAGATTTCCTAGGGAGTGTCATGATGGCAGATATTCTACAATATTAAGTTTCTACTATTGATTTTTTTTACAAAACTATACAATGGTAGTTGATGTAAAATCAATGTTGGAAGGCTATTGATTTTTGGTTTTATACATCCCAATGCAAGATGATCTATATTTGACGGCAAAATAGATTTCAGAACTCCTGCATATTAGACAAGATCCCTGAGTTACCATAGAAACAGTATTTTTATTGATTATGTATTGACAGCTACAAACAACTAATGGTGCATGCGATTGTTTCTCAGATCAATATTTTGTGTTTCAATTTCCCCAGAGAAAATTTAAGTGTAGGGGTTTGAGAGATTAGTCTCAGCTACGCTATATATGTGCACGTTACTAAGACATTTTAATGATCATGCAGAGTTGGATAATCAGTAAAAATTAATTTCACATTCAAGTTATGACTTATTGGAGATTTGATTGACCGTAATCAACTGTTTCACTGTGCCTTAAGCATGCTGTTTAAAAAGACTTTGACTCTTCAGTCTTTCCACTACAAATTTACACAGGATCACTTACAAAGATAATTAACTGCCTCATTAAACTTAATGTAATTATTGCGGAAAAGTATTAAATGCAACTGCAGCCTACCCAATCAAAGTATTGGTTCATTGGATTATGCGTTTTAGTAATGTTCTGCTGAGGCTAGAGATATTGAATGTTAATTGTTCATCCTGAGGGGAAGACTGAAATTGTAGGAATATACTAACTGTTGCAGTACATTTAAATGTTATGATTGAAAAACTGTGAGCGTATCTGCACATAATTTGGTTGGGGGGGGGGGGGGGGTTGTTGTTGTTATAGTCTATTACCTCAGAGGCTGATGAATACGATTTAGAGCCATTGATTTAAGATTACTTATAGCTCAGAGTTCATTTCTATGAGACAGGCCAAATCAATATATACATTGACAAGTTATTCAAAATCGATGAATCAATGGAATGGTGTCTCGTATTGAATTTTGTAAATGTTTTAAGCGAACAAAGAACAGAAGCAAATTAATTTCTATTTGTTTTGCTTTTGAATTCTAAACTGATAGGGTTTGGATGCGACTTTGTGGTGATCATTTGAAATATTGATTGATCGCTGCCGTGAATGTGTAATGTTCCAACGTGGTAACATCTGGACAGACTGTGAGCTATTAGGCATACAGAATCTGATGGCAATCATTATCTGATACTGTACTCTACAGTTATTTAATAAGTCTTTTTGATTGGAAAGTACAAGATTTACACAAATAACTGTATCCTTAACTGTTCTGATAATTATCTAGACTCGTTAAACGGTATCTTCAAAATGTAAATCAGTATTTCATCTTTTCATTCAAATGTTTTTTAATTTCTAAATTGATGATTTTGCATGTTACGTTTTAGGTTTCCAAACTTGAGGATGAATTAGCATCCAAAAACCAGGCCTTTAAGTTACTCGAGGAGAAGATTAAATCCCGGGAGGACTATGAGGAAATCAAAAGAGAACTTAGGTAATGAGGTCCAGAAAGTATTCCAGTGTTCAAATGACACTTTCCAGATAAGAAGAAGCTTTTGCTGTTGACAAGATTTTTATGTCAGTGTGTAGTAGGATATGCACGCCTTACAGCAGATAATAAGGATAAGTGTATATTTGATGCTCAATAAACTCTTGCAGTATGGGGATTAGACTTATATGGGGGGCATTGTAATCTTGGGGGAAAATCAATGACCTGTTTTTATTTAGTATAAACTGCAGAGGTGAAAGAGATGATGTGAAAATGTGAAGCTTTTTATGATTTGTTAAGGATTGTCACTGATTGAATGATTTAAAACCTAGAAGTTCTTAGTGCAGCTGCTCCTAATGTCCACAATGTTACTGGCTCTTTCAGTGTGATGAAGTCTATAGAATTCTCCAACAATAAGCTGGGCTCTGATGAGCCTGATGGTGACATTCAACCCAAGTCTTTGGAAGTCCTTCTCTTGGAGAAAAACAAGGCACTTCAGTCAGAAAATACAGTCCTGAAAGTCAACAACAGTGATCTCTCAGGTAGGTCTTGCATGCGTTTGGAAGTTATGTAGATATAGATGGCCATCATTTCACACCCAAATTCATGTGCATCAAGGAAGGTAATGTTTATTTACCATAAGCATCTTACCTTCCCTGTAAAAAGCTTATGATTTTTAGAGAGTATGTTCAAATATCTTTCCTTTTCAAAAAAAGTTGACAAGACAACCACCTGTACATAGAAACCTTGACTCATCAAGTTTTCAATAACTGTTTAGAGTTTTGTTTACTGACAGAGCTTGGTTTTCTGTACTAACTGACGACAAAAAACATTTCATTTCTTCATGACTGCACGATATTTCAAAATCTTATTTCTTTTTTGTTATATGAAAGAAAGGTGTAATGGCCATGAAATGCAAATACAATTTCAAAAACCAACCCAAAGTTTTGCCAAAAACATAATTAAAATTTGTTTTTGTGGCATGCAAATTACAACAAAAATCCAATCCAAAATTGCATGCCAAAAAACTTGCTATTTGCTGCTAATTTTATTGGAAGACCATAATTTAACTAGCCAGCTTTTTCTTAATCCAAAAATAAGCTTTCATGTGCATTGTTGCACCTTTCTTTCAGGAACCACAACACCTGCCCTTTCTGAAAATGCTGCTGCATTTGCCTCTATGCTAGGAGAGGAAATAGCTTCCACCTATCAGCGCCAAAATTCATCTAGAATCTCAACTCCATCATCACCTCCTACCCCATCTAGCAATGGCATCAAAGAAGAGTCACTGCCTGAAAAAATCACTCCAAAAAGGCCCACATCTCTAGAGAGAATGCCCAGTGTATCTGGAGATAGTACCCCCAATCTCCCACCCCCTCCCTCACCCCAGTTTTTCCCATACTTGAATGGTCATGGACTCCCAAATTATATGAGTATGTCCATGGGGAAAACTGACCCAAGTAATTCACAAGGAATAGACACTTCTTTAGTGGCCAAAACTGTACGAGAACTTCTCAGTATTCATAACATTGGACAACGTTTGTTTGCCAAGCATGTGCTTGGGTTGTCGCAAGGCACCGTGAGTGAACTTCTATCCAAGCCCAAATCTTGGGACAAGCTTACAGAAAAAGGACGTGAATCGTACAGAAAGATGTATGCGTGGGCTACAGATGAAAGAAATATCATGGCACTGAAGGCCATTTCCCCTAAAAAAGGTGAGTACATCTAGATTGTGTTGTTTGCATGAACTGAAACTAATGAAAAGTATATTGAGAAGTATAGCAGAATAAAAGGTTTTTATCAATTAGACAAAATGTATTTGAAAGATAGTGCATGATTTATTGAAATATCTTACAAGCTTTGTTTTGAACACTTATATAAGGAAGATAAGAGCATGATTATCCACTGTATTCTAGGGCAGGACTTGCTGAGAGTGTCTGTGGAATATATTGCCTGGTTTAATATCATTCATTGGTGAAAGTTAATCAGCAGCATCCTCTTACATTATATATATATATATATATACTCTGAATGTCTCATGAAACTGTAAAGTTTGCTTGCAATTTTCAAAAAATATTTTTAAATTTTTATTCTGAATTATGATTCTTTTTCTTTTTTCTTTTTCTTGAATTTCCTTTAATTCAAATCTTTTTTATTCAGTCTCTCTTTTTTTTTTATTTGAAAGAAATTTTTTTATTTGAAAGGAATATTTTCTGTTTGAATTCGATTTTTGAAGAAATTAAATGTATTGAATAGTAAATTTGATGCAATATTAGAATCCAGGCAATATTAGCCCACTTTCTTATTGCAGCAAGTCGTTCAGCCTTAAGTCTAAGGTCGGCGTTTAACCCCATGTTCCCCTTCGCAGGGCCCACAACTCTGGTACCAAGTGTGCAGAGGGAAGACTCCCAGACAGAGGAAAGAATTGCTCAAATTCTGAATGAGGCTCAGCAGGCTATGCAACTTAAAAAGGCAATGGAACAGGTATCATTCATTCATCTGTTCTTAAAATTGGCCTACTAAAAATTTGTCACTGCAATTTTGTATACCTATCCACATATTTTTCTGTGTCTGATGGGATTGTAACATTGGATTATTTGTTCTACTTCTAGCAACAAGTGGCACATGCTATGGTGAATAGCTACTACCAGCAGGAGATGACTAGATTAGCACAGGTGACAGCACATCATGGACTGGCCTCACCACATAGTTCTGCTGCTTCAGTTATAACCAGCTCAGGGCCACTTGGCCTGCCACATCCCAAAGATCTGGATCACCATCGCAGACGTGAAAGTTTGGATAGCCAGGGGTCAGCCAAAGAAATGGTAGAAAGGATATACCGCCAGGAATTGATGAAACTGGCACAAGCTGCCGAGAGTGCAGGAAATATTGCAGCAGTCACTATGTATCAACAAGAGCTTGCCAGACTGGCTCAGAATGCCCAGAAGGGAGACACTGAACCCGGGGAAATAAGACGATCTCGAGGGTCACCTGAACAGGTGAGCATCAAGATGGAACCCACTGAGATGTTGATTGATGATGCCAATGGACCCATTGACTTGAGTAAGAACAGCTGCAGTTCGGCTCCAACTACCCCCACATCCAACAGCTCTATCAAATCTCCCTCTGAGTCTTCACATCATCCTGGAAGTGCCTTCATGCCATTTCGCCAAAAAGTGAATGGGCATGAGAGTAATTTGGAAAATAATGTACCATTTGGGCAGCAGTCAGAATGCATATCACCCCTTCAAAGGATGCAGAACATAGCAAATTCTTTGATGTCCAGGCCACATCTGGTTTCATCTGCCAAGCCTCTTAAAGCAGTTCTGCCACCTATCACCCAAGATCAGTTTGACAAATATTCAAACATGAATACAGATGATCTTGTCAAACAAGTCAAAGAGACCCTGAGTCAGTATTCCATAAGCCAGCGCCTCTTTGGAGAAAGTGTCCTTGGTCTGTCACAGGGGAGTGTCAGTGATCTTTTGGCTCGCCCCAAACCCTGGCATATGCTAACTCAGAAGGGGAGAGAACCCTTCATCCGGATGCAGATCTTTCTAGAAGATGCAGAAGCCATTCCTAAACTGGTAGCCTCACAATATCACATCCCTCCAGATAAACTGATGAGGGGCAGGAACCCACCAGAGATGGGTATGTAAAAGGTTTTAATTAACATTGTAATGTATATATAATTTTTATCTTTTATTATCAAATTTCACTAGAATGAAATATATTTTTGGATAATGTTTTGACACAAATTTATGACTACCTTGTTGTTACTATATATATATATATACTCCCTTGCAAAGTATTCTAACAAGCATGACTGCTAACAATTTGTACATGTATAATATATACTGCCATAACCTTGTCCAAGTAAAAGAGAAAGGCCTCAAATGCATATAACAAGCGTATATCAATGTGCTGCTGTTCTGGCAATCTCGGTCCAGATCAGATGTTTTGATTGGACATCTCTGAGCATGTGACATTGTTA